>NW_024380850.1:0-7302 GCF_016835505.1 Polypterus senegalus | reverse complement strand
TCGGGGAAAAACCCCAAACGTAAAAAACCCGGGCAAAAAAAAAGGGTTTAAACCAAATAACCAAAAAGAACCCTTGATCCGGAAGTAAATAAAAAGGGGGAGGGTGGGGACTACCCCCCAAAAAAGGGCCTTGGGAAAACCAACCCTGAAACACTGATACACATTGCTCCTTATCCTTGCACTATACGCTAATACAAGCCTCACGTCTTCACTTATGCCTTCTGCAGCGCCTGTCAGTTTGGGAATTGATTGTTTGCTTTTATCTCTCTCTCTGCTTAGGAACTGTTATATCTGACTTGTCATGGAGCACGTTTAAGCTCATGTGTTTCGTGTCTGAATAAAAATCCTTCTTTTTCTACGACCTTCTGTGTCTCTGTGCAAATCTGTGACCCAAGCGTGACAAGATATATATATATATATATATATATATATATGACAGCAACACTCATCACTCACAACAGTGACAAAACAATTACATTGACAATCATATTACGTTATTTTCAAAATGTTTCCTTTTCTTTTTCATTACTTCTTTAACACACTACTCCGCCATGCGAAACGGTATTTTGCTAATGTCAAATAAAATTTCCCAAGCTCTTTTAGGCATTATGAAAAATGAAGGCCCTGCTTGGAAATGGTATAATAAGTGATGTAATGTTTATTTGACTTGACGTTCTTTGTATTTTTGCACTGGTGACAATCAGGGAAGAGTTTTTGATATTTTGCTGTGGGTTTTACTCATTTAATCATGTATCACCTGCTTTTCCCTGGTCCATACTATCAACAGCAATTTCCAGCTCCTCATGGGAAGTCCCCAAGTGCTACCAGAAGCATCAGTTCTCCTCTAAAGTCTGTATGTTTTTTTGAGCTCTCACACTGTCATGAAGAGTCAGCTCAACATAAAACTGATTTTAGTTGCTTGCAATCTCATTCTTTTAGTTACTGCTCAGAGTAGAACCCTTAACTTTCCTTTCTAGTCAAACTCTCAATCATCTCCCCGGTCAGTCATAAAACAAGAATCTGAGGTAATTCATTTCTTCAATTCGGATCTGCTCACTATATACATTAAGGGGAAAATGTGTGCTGTTTTACAGGACAGTCCCATGATTTTCAAGTTTGAGGGCTAATTCTTATCCTGACATTACACTCTACTGCCAATCACTCCAATGTGAACTTGTATCAGTCTGATGAAACTAAGAAGACAACATCTTCAGCAAACAGCACAGATGTAAATCTTAGGTTCCCAAACTAGATAGTCCCCAATCCTGATCTGCACCTTCATATTCTGCTTATGAAAATAAAAATATGATAAATGACAAGACACAGAATCTCTATGCCCACACTCAATGGACTTGATTTAATGCGTAATTTAATCACATCTCTTGCTTTGTAAATTAAGAGGGACACTGAAGTGTCAAAACCAAAATTTTTTGTTCCACCTTCCACAAGATACCACAAAGTATTTTTTCAAATCCAACAGCATTATTAGCAAACTCCCTGTCTGTACAATTCAGACATGGCTAATCATAATGGTGGTCTTCCACTATTTAAAGAAGAGTCACAATTTTCATTTGTTTCATTCTTTAAAATAATATGTTTAGTCCTAATGTAAAAGTTAAGTGTCTGGTCTATGGAATATGGCAGGGGTTCCGATCTCTGATCCTGCAAAGCTGCAGTAGCGGCAAGTTTTCAATCTAACCCTTGTCTAAATTAGTGATTAGTTTTCTGCTTATTAACATTAAGACTTAGGCCCCTTAATTGTTTATTTTTTCCTTAAATAGGAGCTAACAATAATGAAAAAAAAGAGCCAATACATGATGAGCAACCTGTGTCCATCATACATTTCCAAAAAATAATGTTGATCTTCCGAAGTCCACAAATCATTTTGACAGCGCTCTTAGGAAAAAGTAAATCAACAGTTTTAAAATGACTGCTGTGGGAGAATAAGAACAGCAACAAGCCATAGAATTAAATGATGTGCTTAATTAACAACAAGAATTTGCTTCTAATTACTGTATGGAAATTGGTTGGTGTTTGAGGACCCAACTTAGGTGGTCATCTGTTGGCTCGCTTCAATTTCACATTCATTTCATATATTTAGTTATCCAATATCTAATTTAAATGTGGAAAAATATTATTGCTTGTTAAATAGGCAATAATATTTTGATGTTACAATTACAATTACAATTACTCTCCCTTCCAATGCTGTGGATTTGTTTCTTGGTCATTTCTTAATGTCAGATTACTTCAGCTCTGAATTGCTGCATTTCTCCAAAGAATAGGTCAACAATTTGATTTGGTCATCACAAAACAGTAAGTTTCTCTGCCTGAATGACTCATTATGCTTTGGCTTCAAGAGATGGTATAGCTTTCTTGTGCACAACTATCCTTGATACAAAACAGGAGTAATGTTTCATTCAGTGATGTTGAAAAGTATCCTCAGACTGGTCATAAAACATTTAAATTAACAGGATGATTTGTTTTCCAGGTTTTGTATTGTTTCGTTTTGGGGTGCCACATCACTTTGCAATTTTTAATATTTCAAAGAAAAGATGTATCCTCTTTCACATATTTACAGACACCGGCACCTATCTTCTTATTAGAATCAGAGCCCTGTCTTGCCGTTCACAGACAAATACAGTATATCAATTTCAGTACTTTTATCTCCTGGTTGTATGCCTAATCCAAGTTTCAATAAAGAACATAAGAGAGGTTTCACAATATTTGTCAAGATGTTGTGCAAGTGCTCTTAGCTTACCCAATTTATACACTGCATAGTGACAGTTGGCAAAGACAATTTAAATCCAGTTCTTCCTTTCATTCAGATCATGTAGGATAATAGCAGTACAGGGAATTTAGTTTGCAGCTGGTGACATCCTGGCCATTGAATAGTGAACAGTGATAGCCCCACTTGCAAATTCAATGTGCAGGTATTGTGTGTGCTTTGTAGTAAATTCCGTTGGCAATAACGATAAAATAATAAAAAATGTACAAATATTGTTATATGTTTTTATAAAATAAGTGACTTCTAACAAAGGATGAACAAATAAAACAGAAAGATTATTTAAGGCCTGCCACTATCTTTGATACTGAAGTTAATGTTATCTTTTTGTTTCTCTCTGTTTCACTAATCCTCACCTCTACCAGGAGCATCTGATGGGAAATGCAGAAATGATACCAGAAGTTGTAAGTGTTTTAATTTGAATTTGCTTACTGTCGCTAGCATGTAATCATCTGAATGTCATTAGTTTTATCATAACCTAGTGTTTATATTTTCCAGTGTGAATGTTGAGGGGAGGTCAATTTTAAACTATTAGAAATCACATATAATGATCTGACAGTTCATTAAATTTGGGTGTGCTATTTTGAGCCTGTTACTATAAAGATGATTAATGCAAATAAATTATTTTTTCATAATTTGTTACATCTAGTTGTACTCTTTAATAGCTTGCAGAGGAACTTGAAAAGTATGAAGATGAAATTGACAGTGACCAGAAGAAAGAGATAATTACAAAAATGATACAAAACTGTGATTATACATCATCAGTTTCAAAGGATAAGGTGATTCATTTCATAATTATTACTTGAATTTTAAGTTATGTACCATAAGTTAAATATTAACCCTCGAGTTAAGATATGATGATAGTGTCTACCATTTCATTATTTAATCGTATTAAGGATTTAAGATTTCCTTTACTGTTCCTTTTGAATGCTAATTTGCTTTCAGCAAAATGTATTTTTTGTTCAGCCACACTTGGAAAAAAGGCAGATGGAAACAACAGGACAACCCCAAGAGAAGAAGAAAGCAAATAATAAAATCAAGAGAGAGAACAAGGGTCAGAGGAGATGGGAATCTGCAACAAAACCAAAACAAAAAAACAGAAGCATTACCTAAAATTTACAGTCAAATTAGGACACGCAGAATGTGTTTTGGCTCTGAAATATGTAAAGAAACTAACAACTAATGTGCTAAAATTATATTTTAATCTGGTATCTCACAGGAGAATCGTGTCACCACTTTAAATAGCTTCCTTGTCGTGATATCACAATATGTGATGGCAGCAAGAACATGTTGGTACCCACAAAATTGCTGCAAGTTAATTTTAATTATAAAATTAATAATGAAAAATTTTTTCTTCACAATTATGTTAATGTGCCACATACAATTATATTTTAAAGGGAAGCATTTTGTTTGTTTTAATTTTAAAAAATCCCAGGCCTGTTCTTTCATTTTAAAATGGACGTCATGGAACAGGAATCGATATGTGAAAACAAAAACCTTAAAACTTACTGAATATATTCACTTTGAAGCAGAAAAGATTTTAATTTAGGAAAAACTTGCCTTCCAGGTTTCTGACACATGCTTGTGACAGCAAAAGAAAACAGTAAGTAATGCATTTTATTGCAAATTTTAATGCCTTTCTCTTGAGTTAAGGTTACATTCCCTGATAAGTGTCTGATATAACAGCAGAGCAGTCAGTGTGCCCTAAAATCTTGATTTGAATATACTGTACATTTGCAATGATTCAAATCATGAGCCAGCAACCAGTGCTACATGCATAGGCCTACTTAAATTATTTATTTTTCTTATGCCATATGTAGTTAAATCATATTTTTTGTAGACAATGCTGGCATATAAACCGAATCACATCCACAGAATACGGTGTGAGACTCATGCCGAGTGGCTTTGTAGTGTGTGATGGTGAAGCATTAGCATAAGAGTTTCATTGTATTTTGTAAACATAAAAAGAACTGATTACATTGCATCGCCTTTGTTTATAAAAGCCTTAGATTTATAAAATAGCCAAGACCACCAATACACCAATATTGAATTCACTGGGCCAAGCAACATTTAGCATTGAAATGAGATTATGCAACATAGATAACATGAAACAGAGTGAACTGCCATTAACCAATAATTGAATTTAAAGCACATGTTTGAGAGAGTAAACATAATTAGTAAGTGTCACTGTATCCTCACGGTAGACTCAAGCCTATAATATAATAGGCAGTTGTGAGTGATTTGTAGCAATTTTAATAAATGTTAATAATTATTATGAATTTTTTTCATTATCTGGTTGTAAACAGAAAGAGACAGTAATTCAGATCTGAGTATCAACAATACCATCAATAACAGGGCTTGGAGATATCTATCTCCAAAAGTGAAACAAATGTTTCAATGTTCAAATTAAACAAAAGTGAAACAATGTTCCTGGGGCTAAAAAGTTGCCATAAAGGAAGGTGGACACCAAGGTGAAGCACAACAGCAAGTCTCCTATTAAAATAGCTGAATTTCGTCCGTTTGTCTATCCAGGTTTTAAATCCGGTGTAGTTCACAAACCATTTGAACTATTGACCTGAAATTTGGTAAACATATACTACATGGCCTCTACTGTCCACTTACAGGGTGATGATTTTTATTACTCTTTTTATTTTTATTTTAGTTTATTGCAGAATCAACTCTCTGCAGTAGGCAGCAGTGCGACCATGTGGCACATGTGTATGGGCTCCTGTTCTCTTCCTCTACCTCTTCTTATCTTAAATCATTCTTGAGGCAGATTGAACACTTCAGTGATAGCTTAAGTGAAAAATTAAGAAAACATATTAAGTATTTGCAACACAAAACAGAAAAAGAGAAGAAGCAGGCCGCTAGGGTGGAGAAAACAAGAGCTGCTCAGGAAGCAGCAAGCGCATCAACCTCTGAGCAAACGAATGCTAACAAGTACAGAGAAAGAGGATGAAAACTAGAAGTCACATGTATTCACTGCACATTATCGTGCAGTCCGCTACTGGTTTATAATAAATAATTCGTTTAAAACACAATTTCATGTGGCAAATGAATATATACCATGATTGTGAAATTAAAACTTCGACTTGAAAAATACCTAATGTATCCTTTAATATTCATACATGGACACTGGAGAAAACCATTATTTTTTGGTCCTTGCAATGTTGACCCTTGATGAAATGAAATCTGACCTTGTTCAGATGCTCCATTGTTTGCTTCAAGCTACAGTATATCATCTCTAAAGAAGCTCCAAAAGGCCTCTGGACATGACTCTTTATAAGCCTCTTTAAAAGCATTAGCTGGTCTTCATACTACCAAGAGATGGCAAAGCTTTCACTCCATTTTTATTTTTTGAGACTAATAAAACTGACTTAGAAGCCAGTCATCATCATGGGATGGGAATCAGTATGATCTGTAAATATGCACTCTCTTCTAATTCTTCCATTTGCGATATCTTCTAAATGTGCTAAAACAGTAATGATGGTTGTAATAGTTTGTCCATTCTGTGCACCATTATATTGTTACAGATTGATTACAATTAAGTGCCAATTAATATGTAATTAATTTTGGTATATTCAATAAGCCTACATCATGGATGCGAATCTAAACAGAAAGAGAGACCGCAGAAACAATAGCACTGCTTTGATGTTGGGTGCCACCGTTTCATAACAGAGCAGAAACGTAAGTAGAAAGTACACATGACGTGAGGCTGCCTGTGAAAATGAGCGTGGCTTTTACCCCAAGTTTAGTTTTATACATCTCGAGGCCAGAATGGAAATGGCCATATGCAACATTTTTGTGCATACACATTTATACATGAGGTCCTTGGTCTTTGATTTTTACAGCAGGGTAGTGCATTGGTTAGTACTGCCATTTCTTAGTTCCAGCCATTCTGGGTTCAATTCCACAACAGGTCATTGTCTATTTAGAATTTGCACATTTTTCTCATGTTTACATGGGTTTTCATCCAGACACTCATATTTACTACTCCCATCCCTAAAATCACCCTTTTCTGGTGAGGGTTATTGACAATTCAATAATAGAGTGGGTTCTGCAGTTGCCTGATAGTCTTTCAGTGTGGTTTAATTTTATATTTATTTATGTTCATCAGCAGCCATGCCACATGCTCTTCAGAAAAGGTAGTCTGCTTGAAGCTAAGCATGTTTGGGTCCTACCAGTACTTGGATGGGAAACCATCTAGGAGAAGCTTCGGTGGCTGCTGGAAGAGGTGCTGATGAGGTCATCAGGGAGCACTTATTCTGTGGTCTCTGTGTGAATTCCAATGCCCCACTGCAGTGACAGTGACACTGTGCTGCAAACATCCTTTGATGAGACATAAAACCAAGGTCCTGAATCTCTGTAGTCCTAAAAGATCTCTGAACATCTATATTAATAAAGGCAAAGCACTCCCCTCACTCACTCACTCACCATTCATCACTAATTCTAACTTCGTAGGTGAACGAAATTTGGCTCATTCCTTACGCACTTCAAAAGTTGCGGTTTATTTAATTCCT
>NW_024380849.1:0-57298 GCF_016835505.1 Polypterus senegalus | reverse complement strand
TTCATCAGACGGTTTGTATGCCAGTTTTATACCCCTAGAATGCGTAATTTAATATCATTATAAAATGTAACAGTCAACACATTTATTATACACAAACCTTTAGCCCCTTCAACGCCCCTTGTGCAACTTGATTTCTTGGCTCCTTTTGTTATGGCATTCAGATGTAAGCTAAGGGAAAACGTGATAAGGCAGACTCATGTGTGGAATGCTCAGACTTTGAGTCCTTCGCACAAACATTTTTCTGTTTGCTAAAACAAAGCATGCTATTACATGGTTTTGTAAAGCTTACTTCTCAGACATGAATTAGTACAAGGGAACGAAGAGAACATTCGTCTTCCACATAGGCGAGCCAGAGGTGAGAGGAAGGAGATGAAGCTTGTGAGGAGGGGGCAGGAGGTCAAGAGTGGAGAGAGAAAGAAGAAGAAGAGAAAAGGAAGAGAAAGGAAGAGAGTTTGGGGTACCTCAAGAGGAGCTGTGGTATTGTATGAAGACATCGGGAGTGGACAGGATATGTACAAGGCAAGTGTGACAGTGGTGAGAACTGCAGTACGAGTAACGGATGCATTCATCGTGGAGGTGGGATTACATCAGGGATCAGCTCTGAGCTCTTTCTTATTTGCAATGGTGATGGACAAGTTGACAGACAAGATTAGACAGGAGTCCTCGTGGACTATGATGTTTGCTGATGAACTTCTGATCTGTAGTGATAGTAGGGAGCAGGTTGAGGAGACCCTGGAGAGGTGGAGATATGCTCTAGAGAGGAGAAGAATGAAGGTCAGTAGGAACAAGACAGAATACATGTGTGTAAATGAGAGAAAGTTCAGTGGAATCGTGAGGGTGAAAGGAGTAGAGTTGGTGAAGGTGTATGACTTTAAATACTTGGGATCAACAGTACAGAGTAACAGGGATTATGGAAGAGAGGTGAAAAAGGGAGTGCAGGCAGTGTGGAATGGATGGAGTAGAATGTCAGGAATAATTTGTGACAAACAGGTATCAGCAAGAGTGAAAGGGAAGGTCTACAGGACGGTAGTGAGACCAGCTATGTTATATAGGTTGGAGATGGTGGCACTGACCAGAAACCAGGAGGTAGCAGAGTTAAAGATGCTAAGATTTTACCTAGGGGTGACAAGGATGGACAGGATTACAAATTAGTACATTAGAGGGTCAGCTCAAGTTCCACAGTTGGGAGACAAAGTCGGAGAGGCGTGTTTGCATTGGTTTGGACATATGCAGAGGAAAGATGCTGAGTATATTGGGAAAAGAATGCTAAGGATAGAGCTGTCAGGAAAGAGGAAAAGAGGAAGGCCTAAGCGAAGGTTTAGGGATGTGGTGAGAGAGGACATGCAGGTGATGGGTGTAACAGAACAAGATGCAGAGGACAGAAAAGATATGGAAGAAGATGATCCGCTGTGGCAACCCCTAACGGGAGTAGCCAAAAGAAGAAGAAGAAGATGACATATTTGACACAGCTTTATTCATTTTTGTGTGAGAGACAAGTTCATACAAGCAAACACAGCGACACCTTGATTTAAAATGGCATTCAAGACGCATTGCTGCAATAGGAAAGCATCTCTAATGGAATGCACCTTAAAAGACATAACAAACACAATGTAAAACTATCAAAAATAAATTTAAATAAAACAAATGAAGAAACGTTGTCAAGAACCTTCTGAAATAGCCCTAAATGGCAGCAGATCATGACAAGTAAATGTTGAGAAATAATATATAAAATGTTAGTAAAATTAGTCAGATATCCCAGAATTCTGTATACCCCTGACAGCTACCTGCTAGCTTTGAAAGTTCAACATACAAAGAAAGTCTCTAAAATATAAGTCACAAATGCCTCAGAAAGAAAGGAACCATTAACATGTGGTTTGTACAAACAAATCAAAGCATCTTTATAAATGAAGAATATTTCTTTAGAAAATAGAACATATATTAAATAAACATATAACAAAGGGCAATCAGGTAACACATCCAAATTGCAAAAGCAAAATCCAATAGTAGGACAAAAAATCCAAGAAACCAGAAAATTAATATATATATATATATATATATATATATATATATATATATATATATATATATATATATATATATATATATATATCACCTGCATTCCATATACATCACAATGTTCTGCTACTGGACATCTGCTGCTCATAGTCATTTATTGCCAGAGGGAGAGTACAATAGCAGTGACTTCCGGGTGGCCCACCTCTTGGGGCTCCCCCACGAAGAACAAACAATACAAGAACATTTAAAGGGACAGTATACAAATGAAACCAACAGAAATAACATGAACACATGAAAAATAATAACTTACATTTAACAAAAATAGTCAAGTAGACAACAAAAACAAGCCAGGAAAATACCTGACTGTAATATAGCAAAGCCTTTGTGAAGCAAGATTGGTCATATTCAGTAATCTTCTTATTTGATCAACATGTACATTTTTCTAAACCTTCTTTAGAAAGATTTAAGAGTATAAGCATTCATTGATCAAATTCTTTACTATTCTTCTCAAGACACCCTAGGCTTATAAACAAATTCAGCTTTTACAGTTGCAGAACAAGTTTTGTAATTAAAGACATTTACTTTAAGTTTAATACTTCTGTTTTGTCAGAGGGCTATATGTGCAGGACCTCTTATAGGCTGGCATGGGTGGAACTGACTTTTGTTTTTTCAATAGGAAGAGGGTCATGTGACACATCAAATGTATTGGGAATTTCACAAGAAAAACAATGGTGTGCTTGGTATTAACGTAACTTTATTCTTTCATGAGTTATTTACAAGTTTCTGACCACTTATAAAATGTGTTCAATGTGCTGCCCATTGTGTTGGATTGTCAATGCAACCCTCTTCTCCCACTCTTTACACACTGATAGCAACACCACAGGAGAAATGCTAGCACAGGCTTCCAGTATCCGTAGTTTCAGGCGCTGCACATCTCGTATCTTCACAGCATAGACAATTGCCTTCAGATGACCCCAAAGATACAAGTCTAAGGGGGTCAGATCGGGAGACCTTGGGGGCCATTCAACTGGCCCACGGTAATCCACTTTCCAGGAAACTGTTCATCTAGGAATGCTCGGACCTGACACCCATAATGTGGTGGTGCACCATCTTGCTGGAAAAACTCAGGGAACGTGCCAGCTTCAGTGCATAAAGAGGGAAACACATCATCATGTAGCAATTTCGCATATCCAGTGGCCTTGAGGTTTCCATTGATGAAGAATGGCCCCACTATCTTTGTACCCCATATACCACACCATACCATCATTTTTTTTGTTCAAACAGTCTTGGAGGGATCTATCCAATGTGGGTTAGTGTCAGACCAATAGCGGTGGTTTTGTTTGTTAACTTCACCATTCACATAAAAGTTTGCCTCATCACTGAACAAAATCTTCTGCGTAAACTGAGGGTCCTGTTCCAAATTTTGTTTTGCCCATTCTGCAAATTCAGTGTGCCGATCTGTGTCATCCTCGTTGAGATGCTGCAGTAGCTGGAGTTTGTAAGGGTGCCATTTGTGAGTAGCTAATATCCGCCGAAGGGATGTTCGACTAATACCACTCTCCAGTGACATGCGGCGAGTGCTACGCTGTGGGCTCTTGCTGAATGAAGTTAGGACGGCCACTGATGTTTCTTCATTAGTGACAGTTTTCATGCGTCCACATTTTGGCAAATCCGACACTGAACCAGTTTCACGAAACTTAGCAAGCAGTTTGCTAACTGTAGCATGGGAGATGGGTGGTCTCATAGGGTGTCTTACATTGAAATCTGCTGCAATGACCCGGTTACTGCGTTCACCAGACATCAACGCAATTTCTATCCACTCCTCACGTGTTAACCTCTGTGACATGTCAATGGCTGTAAACAAAGAGAAACTTGTAAATAACTCATGAAAGAATAAAGTTACGTTAAAACCAAGCACACCATTGTTTTTCTTGTGAAATTCCCAATAAGTTTGATGTGTCACATGACCCTCTTCCTATTGAAAAACAAAAGTTGGATCCAAAATGACCGACTTCAAAATGGCAACCATGGTCACCACCCATCTTGAAAAGTTTCCCCCCTCACATATACTAATGTGCCACAAACAGGAAGTTAATATCACCAACCATTCCCATTTTATTAAGGTGTATCCATATAAATGGCCCACCCTGTAGTAACTTTTATACTGTACATTAACAATCTCACCTGAAAATGTATTTATTAAAATGGCATGTTTACTAAAACCATTTTAGCACATTTAATATATAAATTACTTTATTAGTTCATTCATTTAAAAAATTGAGGACAACCAACTACCCTTTCTAAATAATGCGTTGCATACAGCTTGGTTATTAAAAAATGATGTCAAATTACCCAACAACATCACTTGTAAGGCAACAATCAAATCAGAGACAAAAAACGATTTGCTCTAAAGAAAAATAACAATATTAGAAGAAGCTGAGTGGAAAAAAAGAAAACACTGTATCATTAAAAACATTTAACTACCATGTGAAGGAGGCTGTCATTACAGGTACTTAACATAAGAAAATCCTGAAATTTGTATACCTTCTATTATCAGCATATGCTGAGTTTAATTTATATTGGAAGCAATTATTACTTATTTATTTTGTATTAATTGTTGTATGATGCATAGGTTTCAGTCTTTTTTCTTTCACTCAATAGTGCATTGACCTTTGCTCTTAAAACATAAAATAATGGGATGAGGCCTTACTGGCATGGGGAGCTGCAATGCATGTGTGGTTGGTCTTCTGAATTTTAGGGAGCACGTAGCATGAGATATGAAATAAGCTAGGAGCACACCACACAAATTTCTAAGAGGCGGAAAGTTAATCATTTATGTTGGCAATTTATGATTATCTTCTTTAACTTAGTAGTAGGTAATAATGTTAACTAATGTATTTGTTTTTTCTCTTCCTTTTTTCCTGTATATATACAGTACAGGCCAAAAGTTTGGACACACCTCCTCGTTCAATGTGTTTTTCATGACCATTTACAGCACTCCATCACTCTCCTTCTTGGTCAAATAGCCCTTACACAGCCTGGAGGTGTGTTTGGGGTCATTGTCCTGTTGAAAAATAAATGATCGTCCAACTAACCTGACTTCTGCACAACACAACTGCTGGTCCCAACCCCATGGATAAAGCAAGAAATTCCACTAAATAACCCTGATAAGGCACACCTGTGAAGTGAAAACCATTTCAGGTGACTACCTGTTGAAGCTCATCGAGAGAATGCCAAGAGTGTGTGCAAAGAAGTAATCAGAGCAAAGGGTGGCTATTTTGAAGAAACTAGAATATAAAACATGTTTTCAGTTATTTCACCTTTTTTTTAAGTACATAACTCCACATGTGTTCATTCATAGTTTTGATGCCTTCAGTGAGAATCTACCAATGTAAATGGACATTGAATGAGGAGGTGTGTCCAAACTTTTGGCCTGTACTATATATATATATAAATATATATATATATATATATATATATATATATATATATATATATATATATATATATATATATATATATATATATATATAATTTTTTTAAATAGCCATTGTCATTTTATGCTTTGCTAAATAAGATGTCCTAAGGAGAGGGAGTGTAACTATATATGGTTTAAAAGGCTGTTGGTTTGGACAAAGTAGGCATCTGTTTTGTACTTACCTGTAATTAATTCTATGTGAAGTTTTAAATGTAAGCAGATCTTAATGTATTTTTGTATTCTTTACCTCCTTACAGCTTTAAGGGATCAGAACATTACACTCTGCTAATGCATACAGAAGTCAGATGGCTGTCAAGAGGTAAAGTTCTGTCACGGGTGTATGAACTGAGAGATGAATTCCACCAGTTGTTTCTTAATGAACAAGCAAAAAATGAGTTTGTAACACTGTTGGCCGATCCAACATGGTGCAGTAAACTTGCATATCTTGTTGACATTTTTGAAGCATTGAATTCGGGCATGCAGGGCAATGATTCGAACATACTGTCTGTTACTGACAAGCTTCAAGCTTTCCGTCGTAAACTTCTGATGTGGACAAGTGAAATAGAAACAACCCATTTAATTTGCAAGTTTCCTCGTGCAGTACAGGCTGATCCTGGCACCGTCGTGTTGCGTGATGTCATTGTTAAGCATTTGTCACAGTTCGGAAACAATTTGCAACATTACTTTCTAAATTTAGACATCCCTGGCAATGACTGGATAAGGAACCCATTCCATCAGCAGTTGGACTTGTCTACCTTACAGATGACAGAGAAAGAACAGCTACTTGCAAGTGATGAACATTACAGCTGAAGTTTAAGGACATGAATTTAACGGAGTTTTGGGTTATGGTTGAAAAGGAACGCCCTGTGTTAGATGCTAAGGCTGTTGGCATACTTATTCCATTCTGCACCACTTATCTGTGTGAAAAGGCATTCTCGGCATTGACACTACTGAAGACAAAACACAGAGGATGTTTATTGTCAGTTGAAAATGACTTATGAGTGTGTTTGTCAACTGCACTTCGAGCTCGTATTGACAAACTTTCAAATTCTCTTCGAAGCCAGCCTTTGCATTAATTATGACGTTATAGTCTGCTTTGTGTCTTGTGACTTATTGCACTTTTCATGTTTGTGTTGTGTTAAAGTTTTTCATTTGAGACTGGTTTACTGGCAATTTATTTTTGTTACCTTTGTAAATGCAAAAATGTGCAGTTGGTACGCCTTATAAAAATAGGAATCTCATTCTACTCAACTGATGAGTTAAGATTAAATTGTTAATTTGAGTAGTTACATATCAGAGTGAAGGGGTGCCGTTAGCTAAAAAGATTTCACTAAAGGTGCCATGGTTTGGGAAAGGTTGGGAAGCACTGATCTATGTAAACACATTGTTAAAACATAACCATTTTTGATATTTTAGTAATAAATGACAGAAAGTAGACATAAACTGTATAATGTGTAAAAGCTGAAGTCCAAATATCAAATAAACACTTTCACAAAAGGGGCAAGTGTAATACGACAGCTTCCATGGTGCAACGGTAAGAACTGCTGATTTGTACTCAAAAGCCTCGATCGTGAATGCTGTGAAAATGTATCTTTTGTCAACAGTCCATGATGTCAAAGCCACACTGACAAAAAACAGAGACATAGGTATATATGGTATTTGGAATAATTCATTTTATGACATTGTGGAGGACTGCCGGCTTCCCATGCCGGTCTTCACCCCCAGGCCGCCAGGAGGAGCTCTCCCGACAGCAGGATCGTGCCTACTTGGGGGCCACCAGGAGTCGCTGTGGGGGGGCTTATGGGCTCTTTTGTGCCATATGACCCGGGAGTATGTCACGGTCATGTGACGGGAAGGAACGACGTGCTCCCGGGTTGAAGAAAAGGACTGATTGCCCTGACCCGGAAGAAATAAGGAACTGTGGACTGATGGGACAGGAACACCTCCGGGTCAGGGGCTATAAAAGGACAGTGCCTCAGTCCAGATGCTGAGCTGTGCTGGGTGGGAGAGGAGCAAAGTGTCTGGGCAAGCAGGAGTGGTTATTGTGCTGGTTAGTGATTTATGAGTAGTGTGGAAGGTGCTTGGTGCACTGTGGATAAAAATAAACAGTCTTGGACTTTTACCCAGTGTCTGGATTTGTACCTAAGGGTTCAAGGGAGCACTACCGCCCCCTACTGCCACAACATGTATAGTACATTTCGGAAAACACTGTGGTACTGAATCAACATTATTCATATTATTCATATTCATTCGCATGCATGCCTTCTTAAGATTGTAATCAGTGACCGTATTTTTTTTTTTTTCTGATCTTGCCCAGTCTCCACATTTTGGTGCATGGTGGTGTTTCTTTTGTACTCCAGAACATGCAAAGGAAAGAACAATACAGAGACATCAGTTCCATGCTATATGCAATCGTTAGATTCAAATGTTTACAGTTCCCACACACCCAAGGACCGTCCTTCCTACATTTACGACATGTGTACCTGTTGCAATGTACACACTCCTCTCTCTGCTCTGGTTCCTATTACATTGAAGGGGCGCATGGCACTGACTGAGTTGGCTTTCCTTGGGGGAAGCGGCGGTCTTGGAATAGAAGCTTGTCGATGTTGCATCTTCTTTTTCTTTTTCCACTGCCTTTTCTTTTCAGAAGCAATGATGAAGTTCCTCTGTAAGGTGAGCAAAGAACACTCTTCTGTTCTCAGTGGACCCGTGCATGCCTTGTACAGTACCTGTGTGTTGATCGCAGCCAGCATGTTGTAGCACACAGCAACCGGCCACCTGTGTATTCCTGCTCACACTGAATAAGATCACGCCTTGTGGTCCATGATGTCAACGTAGCACCGGGGCAGAAAAAAGAAATCGACAAATATATGTGACACTTTAAAGAAATCATTTTATGACCTGAATAGTACCAATCAGAAAATATCATCGCACTAATGCAATATTATTTGAAAATGAACAGCTTCAGCTCAGTTGTAAATTTATAAGAAGAACGTGAACGTGACTGAGAGAATAAAACTGAAAAAAGCTAACTTTTAAAGTACCATCATTTTTTTTAAAAAAGGAGCCATAAAGTGTTGAGAGGAAATCATCTATGTTCATTTGTTTCAAAATTTCACCCTCAATTGGATTACAACAACCACCTCGAATTACAGTTTTTCTGGATTTATGTTCTTATCCTGTGCCTTTTTGTTCAAGTGAGTTTGTCTTGGCTAAAGAATTTTCTGGCTAGGTAGTGCTCCCAATCAAATCAAATCAGTAGGGCAAAACTTTATAATTCATTCAGTGGGCTGTTTACAGGGGTTTTTCATTCCACTCATTATCATCATCTGCATCTGTTGTACTGGACAGCAATTGGACTTTGACCATGAGTGTTTGCTGTTTTGTGCTCAGTGTTTTGTCTGGTTTCTTCTTGTTCAGCATTAATTAATTAACTATCCATCAGGGTAATTAGGTGGATATT
The DNA here is from genome assembly GCF_016835505.1 of Polypterus senegalus. Taxonomy (NCBI): domain Eukaryota; kingdom Metazoa; phylum Chordata; class Cladistia; order Polypteriformes; family Polypteridae; genus Polypterus; species Polypterus senegalus. The sequence continues at coordinate 48,341 of NW_024380849.1, read as the reverse complement.
TGTGTGGGTGTTGTGTGTTTAACAATTGTTTTTTTTTTTTAATTCTTTATTTGTTTAATTTATTCTTTATTGTCTACTCATTTGAGCTAATGTATTATGTGTCTCTGTCTGTGAGTGGGTCCCCAAAATAAACTAAACTAAGTACAGTAACCTATCATTTGAGAAACAGATTAATTCTGTGGTCAAGAATTGCTTTTTCCAGCTTCGTCTTTTAGCCAAGGTTAGGCCTTTTTATCTTCTAGGTATCTTGAGAAAGTTACTCGTACTTTTATCTTTTCTGACTTGAATACTATAACTCATTGTATTCTGGGATCAGGAAATTCCTGATATGCAGGTTGCAACTGGTTTAGAATGCAGCTTGTTTTCTGATACTGTATCTCCAATTTTAGCCTGTTTACATTGGTTGCCCGTTAGTTTCAGAATTGGTTTTAAAATTTTGCTGCTATTTTTTAAATCAATACATCTGTATGCTCCCGTCTGCTTATCTTAATTGTGTGTTTTACACCAGCCATCCAGAGAGCTTAGATCTACCAGTCAGTTGTCTTTTGTGGCCTCTTGTACTAAGTGTAAAACTAAGGTGGGGAGGCAGGGCTTTTGCAGCTGCTGCACCTCATCTGGGGAGTTCTTTACCTAATTACAATTGATCTGTTTAAAACTAGACTGATGACTCATTTTTATTCTCTAGCTTTCCATGACCTTCAGTGATACTGGTGATTCTCCCCTCATAGTCAGTGGTTTGTTTCAGTTTACTGCTGGGTGTATTGTGTTATTATTGTATTTTATTCTATTCATTTTTATTTTATGTTAATTGTTGGTTCTTCATAAAGCATTTGGACATAGCATTGGTGATATTGTTTTAAATGTGCTCTATAAATAAACTGACATTAACGTCGACATTCACACAGTATTAGGATGGTGTGAATCTTTACGTCGTGCAGCTGCTGCAACACTTAGTCCAGCTTGTTGTCCCAGACAACTGACCTCAGGCTTCCTCCTAGCTAGGCCTAAAGTTAGAAAAACTGACTTAACAATGTCCCAAAATATATACAAATGTCCAACAATGGAGTAAATAACCACAGACCCCTGACTTGTAAACAGAAGGGAAAAAGAAAGAATGTACATAGAGGAAAACTTCCTTTAACAAAATAGGAATAACAGAGAGAATCCTAAAAAGAACAAAAAAGGGAAATCAAAAGCAACCAAGTCCCAGTAAACAAATTCCAAAGGCAAATAAAAGCAGCATGCAAGAAAATCCAGTAACAAGCAAAACAAGAAATAATAATAATGTCTACAAAAAGACTCCTAATGCAAACCAACTGGCTGGATCGCTCACTCTGGCCTCCAAATAAAAGCATAAGGAGGTCCCAACAGTGGTGATGTCAAGGTTGCCCAGACTCCTGATGTTCCCACCACAATATACATGGAATGGAAGTACACTTAAAAACAGAATACATAATTAAAAAATAATAGAAAATACATAAAACTATGAAAAATAATAATAATTCAAAAATAAAATAAAAAGCCATAATCTCAACTTGATACATAATACGGGTTGAGATGGTGATTATAGCTCAAATAACCTGTAGTAAATATACAGCCAAGTCACACAGTCGGGATAAGTCAACCGGGGTCTTGGGTAGCAGTGGTTGCACTCTTAAATAACATGGCCCTACAAATAACATTAAACCAAAAGAGAAGGTGGTGTGTTAGGAGTGTGGTTTGGAGGAGCATTTTGGCCATGTGTTCCTTAAAGTGAAGTAAATCTACTCAGCTATGTTATACTGAGACAGAAACAAATTTAAGACAGAACCAAGGCTAGAGAAAGGATTAGAGATGGTGGTCCAGGTGTTAGTAAATGGTCACCTGGTGGAAACATTATTGGATACTGGTAGTACTCAGACATTAATTCAGTAAAGTGTAGTAGTTGATCAGTGGAATAAAACATCCACAGTGGGAATTAAGTCTTTCCATCGTGAAGAAATGTAAATGTTGGTCTAATGGAGAAATTACCTAAACCAGTGGTTTTAGGACTGGAGTTTCCTGAGTTGCTAAAAGACTAAAAATGTTGTCAATTAGTGTGTAGTAGATCACAGAGGAAAATGCTGTAAGACACAAAAGTCCCTTGGAGCAGTATGTCTTTATTTGATGAGGAAAATGAGCAAGGAGCCAAAAAAAATCTACAAAACGTGAGAAGCAACATGATAAATTTGAGCACAGTTTGGCAACAAAGGATAGCAACATTATGAAGAAGGAGCTGATTTTGACAGTTGACTGAAAGTTACCTTGTGATTGGGAAAGGATGCAAAGAGATAAACTGTCATTACAAACTTATTTTTGTAAGTTGTCAGATGTGGAAGGAGTGCAGCAAAAACTGGGGGGATTACCAATGAAGAAACTTTTATATTGAGAAAGGGTTTACTGTAAGGAGAGGATGGAAACAAGAGCATTTAGAGCATGCCCCCAGGAGTAAGAAAAAATGTGTTAAAATTTGATCATATTGTCCCATGGGCAGGGTATTTAGGCAGTGAAAAAACAAAAATACAAAAAGGATTTACTGGCCTGGTTTGTACTGTGATGTGCAAAATTAGTGCAAGACATGTCCAATATGCCAAAAGCCTGGGGCTAAAAGAACATCTAGGTTTCCTTTGGTGATTTTAACTGTAATAGATGTGCCTATTGAGAGAATAATGACAGACATAATTGTGCCATTAGAACAAAGTCAGGTGGGCAATTATTATATTTCACTTATTTGTGATTACATGATGCATTACCCCTAACCTTTCTTCTTCATCAAGACAGGACCACAACAAGAGCTCTAATGTAGCTATTCTCCAGAGTGAACACACTAAAACACATTAATACAGATCAGTTTACACATTTCCTATCCACAACTCTTAGGCAAGTATATAAATTATTATGCATTAGGAGTATTTGGATCACATCATACCATCTCGAGATAGATCGATTAGCTGAAAGATTTAGTTGAATTTTGGAAGAAATAATCAAGAAATATATGGTTGAAGCAGGAAGAGAGATTGAGGGACGTGGCTTTCTTATTTGCTTTTTTGTCTATACAATAGAATCTATAGAGAAGTGTCTCTTTGAATTAGTGTATGGAAAGGAAAGTAGAGGTTCTCTAGATGTGTGATTATTCTCAACTTGGGGTCCTTGGCAAAATGGGTGAAAGAATAAAAACAATCTTATTATTTAAAAAAGTTGTAAATAATAAGAACTTTTGTAGTTCACCTTGACTTTTAATAATATAGCATCACTTTGTTCATGCGAATTATGCCTATTCAAAATGTTTTTAAAATGCTATTCAAAGGCTACTGTAACCATACACATGTTGCACTGTGACATTAAAGCAGTTCATAGGAAGCTTGTAATAGTGATAGTGATAGTGATAGTGAATAGTGTGTTGAATGATAAAACATATTCAAAAATTGAGCTTGCTTCTTCTAACTCTTTCCACAATCACTCATATCCTCTTACCAATCACCTTACTCTCAGAGTTCAGTTTATCAGCTGAAAATGGTATCTTGGAGCTTATAACTGTGTAACTGTAATTCTTCCTTTTGCCAGTTGGATCCAGTACCTTTGTCAAGCTTTGTCAAATCCTGTTTATCACATATCTCCCATGATAACTACTATAATTAACTCTTCCCTTACTGCTGGCACGGTCACCCACTGATTAATTCAATTACTCTAATTCTGAAAAAAACTGGCTTACACCCTAATATCCTTACTAATTATTGGCCTGTCTCAAATGTGCCATTCATATATCAAAAATTATACAAAAGATAGTTGCCTCCCAACTTCAGTGCCTCTTTTAAACAGTTTCAATTTGGCTTTCATCCTAATTTTAATTAACAGCATTATCACAACATCTCTTCCCAGGTTAAGAACCTGGGCATCATTCTAGACAGTACCCTTTCTTTTCTTCCCATATTGATAATGTTTCTCGGAATGCCTTCTTCCATCTCAGAAACATTTCTAGACTTCGTCCTGTTTCTTACACAACACAGTAATAAAGTAATGGTTAACGCCTTAGTCACTTCATGTATAGATTACTGTAATACAGGGTGGCCCACAAAAAGAGAATCAATCCCATGATGTTGAAAAGAGTGTACATGAACATGCTGAAACGGACACTGAGATGTATTGCCGAACAAGGAGATCACTTTCAGGATCTGTAAATGTGAGTACCAAATTTGATCATTTTTCTCTTCACCACATAATGCAGTCATCTCAGTGGAGATGGGCCACTTTATTGTGGACCACCCTGTATTTCCCATCCTTCAAAACATATACAAAATTCTGCTGCATGGGAAAGGCACTATATAAATAAAATGTATTATTATTATTATTAATTACCTCTTCAAAATCTACTGAACCTATTACACATCTATTCTCTCCCAACTTCATTGGCTCCCTGTTTACTACCGAATGCAATACAAAATCATGCTCTTAACATTTAAAGCTCTCCACAGTCTTGCTCCTCCCTTACTTACTCTCTTACTGATCTCCTACAGACTTACACTCCCTCAGATCCTCATCTGCACCTCTGCCTTCTGTACCACACTGTTCTATGGGAGCTTGAGCATTTTCTCATAGCGCTCCTTAACTCTGGAATTATCTTCCCTCTCTTATCCATCAGCTAGACTGAATAACATAATTTAAAACTGCCCTCTATCTTTTCAAACTGGCATACAAATTTTGAGTTTATCACTGTTACAGCCAGTTACCTTTTATGTTTGTTACTACTTCTGTACCTTTATTGCTATTTGACTTTATTGTCTTATTTGTTTTTATCTTTATTACTGTTGTTTAATTCATTGTAAGGTAACCTTGAGTGCTAAGAAAGGCACCTATTAATTAAAATGTATTATAATTATAACTATTTATACTGTACATTAATGATAGATCATTTTTTAAAAAAGAAATATTCTGAAGAAAACCAATCTTTTAGTTCTGCTTTAAATTCATCAAATGAGTCATATTCTAAAGCAAAATCTAAATCTAGAAAGTCTGAAGTTTCATATATAGAGTTTGGTTTTGTGCTGGCTTAGAAAAAAGACAGACTTAATTGCCCCAAATAAGTTCTTTGTCAGGTAATTCTGTCAAACAAATGTCTAAACTAAACATCTAAACTAAAAAGACATCTAGAACAAAAGCATCCAGCTGATGTTGGGAAAAATGCAAAGGAAAGCAGCACTGCTTATGAAACAAGTGAGCACTTTCACACAATAAGTAACAATTTCAGAGATCGCACTGAAGGCATCTTTTTTGGTGTCATATAGCATTGCCTGTTCAAAGAAAGCTCCCACGGTTGGAAAAGACCTGATATTACCAGTGACCAAGGACATAGTTTGGGAATTGCTTGGTGAGGAAGCTGCCCATAAAATTGACACTGTCCGTTTGTCTGCAACACTGTGTGTGACGGATATTTGACATGGCTGAGGATGTAACAGATTCATTATTGGAACAGGTAAAATCAACCTCTTATTTGTGTTTTAGTTGGACGAAAGCACAGATGTAGCTAATGCAGAACTGCTTAATTTCTATGTCAGATTTATTGGAAATGGAAAGTTTGTTAAGGAGCTTTTATTCTACAAAGAAATTCAGGAGAAGACAACAGATCATTCATGCAGGCAAATTTAATTGACTGGTCTTATTTCTTGGGTGTCTGTACTGATGGCACCACTGCCATGACAGGTTAGCATAATGGAGTTTTCACGTTAATAAAGGCCAGAGCTCCAGGTGCCATGGGTACACACTGCATGCTTCACAGAGAAGCACTTGTCTCCAAAAGGTTGGAGGACAAATTACAACAAGTTCTTCAAGACGTTATTAAAGTTGTAAATAGTATCAAAGCATGCCCCCTTAAACATAGGTTGTTTGACAAACTGTGCAGAGACATGGGCACCAGCTTTGAAAGCCTTCTGCTGTATTCTGAAGTCCAGTGGCTGTCTCATGGGACAGTTTCACAACAAGTCTCTTCGAAGAGGTGCGTGAATTTCTCTCGTGTGAGAACTCCCAATTTGCTAGCTGTTTTGACAACCAGTTGTGGGTTCTGAGGCTTGTGTATTTGGCGACATATATGCCTTAAATCAGAGCATGCAGGTCTGCGATCACAGCATATTTAATTTCCAAGATAAAGTCTGTGCATTAATACAAAAAATCAGACTTTGGGAGAAAAAGCTAAACAAAAGAAATACTGTAATGTTCCGCTCCTTAACTAGGACCTAGGAGCACCTAATACACTTGCAGACATATAATATTGTCACATCTGACACACCTGAAGGAGTATTTCGCAACTGTTTCCCAGATCTGGATAATCATCATTTAAACTGGATGAAAATTCCAATTTGAGTCCAGAAGCGAATAGGATTGTTTTCATTTGAGGTCACAAGAGGCATTAATTGAGAGAGCCAAAAACTTTTTGAAATTTGAACATTCAATTATCTTTCATTCCACTGTCAGAATTTTGGAGCAATCTCAGAAATTAATACCTATTTTTCAGTGAAAAAGTCATCCGATTCCTCTTAACATTTGCTGCAAAATACCTGTGTAAGGCAGGTTTTTCTGCATTGAAAGTGCTAAAAATGAAAAGCACATTACATCTAAATGTGTAAAAAGATTTTTAGATTGTCACTATGTCAACTGTAATCCAGAGTGGACAAACTGTGTAAGAACACCTAAGCCCAAAAGTCTCACTAGGGCTAGGGTGAGTTTAAATTATTTATTTATTATGAGCAGTCTATTTTTTCGATAGCAAAAGTGCCTTGTTTTGTATAGTTTTATGACATGTACATAACAGGTAGAAGTATAACAGTTTATTATAGACATGTGGAATATGTCATTTTATTGGTGATGATAGGTAGGGGGTCCTCAACCTAAGGAAAGTCTCTTAGGGGGGCCTTGGCAAGAAAAAGGTTGTGAACCTCTGCTCTAGATGTTCTTGGAGAGTCATGGTAGATGGATCAAAATGGTGTAGTCAGTTACATTTTGCAGATTAGAAGCAAATTTGAACAGCTATCTACAAGAGTCCATCAGCTCATGACTTGGTCCCAACAAGATCAAAGTACTTTGTAGGATCAAACATCCAGAGAACATACACTTTAACCTGGAGAACAAGTTCTATTGTTACTGTCCTTACATGCGAATAAGCTGTTATAGAAACACCAGGTAAAAAAGGGGAAAAAACAGGTGTATCATTTAACTTACTTGGAAAGTGACATTTTCCAGAAGATGAGACAAATTTTTTTTTTATATGGATAGTTCAGAAAAAGGATTCACATGATATCTAAGGACTGAAAGGCATAATCATTTACATTTTTTTGAAATGTTATTAATTTTATTGCAATCATTCCATACAAATCAATCAATTTTTACAAAAAGTAGGATTGAGAACAAGTCGACCCCCACCCCTGAGAGAGAGAGCATGGCCAACGTAGTAAAACTTAAGGCTTGTAAACATACCTAAACTGATGAATTTGATAAGCCAATAGAGATGAATGGAGAAGAAAAAGAATTATAGAAATAATTGCTTCCTCTGTGCTTTAAGAACTTATTCTAAAATATTACTGATTAGATCCTGCCATGTTTTGAAAAAAATCTGTGCAGATCCTCTAAATGAGTGTTTGATTTTTTCCAATTTCAAATAGTATAAAATATCGGTTTCCCACTGACTTAAAAAAGGAGAGTAAGGATTCTTCCAGTTTAGTAAAATAAGTCTGCGTGCCAAAAGTGTAGTGAATGCAATCACAGTTTGTTTGTCCTTCTCCACTTTAAGCCCATCTGAAAGAACCCCAAATACAGCTGTTAATGGGTTAGGAGAGATTGTGAGACCAAGGCTGTCTGAAAGGTAATTAAAAATTTTGGTCCAGAATGATGTTAATTTGGTGCAGGCCCAAAACATGAGACCCAGTGAGGCTGGGACTTGATTGCAGTGTTCGCAGGTTGGATCTTGCCCTGGAAACATTTTGGAGAGTTTTAGACGAGACAGATGTGCTCGATATATAATTTTTAATTGTTAATAATTGTATGCTTTGCGCATCTGGAGCTCGAGTGAATTCTCTGCATTGCTATTTTCCACTCCTTTTCTGATATATTAATTGAGAGATAATTTTCCCAGTGTCCTCTTGGATCTTTGAAAGGGGGGGACTGTAAAATCTATACTAATAAAAGGCAAAGCCCTCACTCACTCACTCACTCACTCACTCACTCACTCACTCACTCACTCACTCACTCACTCATCACTAATTCTCCAACTTCCCGTGTAGGTAGAAGGCTGAAATTTGGCAGGCTCATTCCTAACAGCTTACTTACAAAAGTTGGGCAGGTTTCATTTCGAAATTTTACGCCTAATGGTCATAACTGGAAGGTATTTTTCTCCATTAACTGTAATAGAGTTGAGCTGGAAAGACGTGGGGGGGTGGAGTTTCGTGTGACATCATCACGCCTCCCACATAATCACGTGAACTGACTGTCAATGCAGTGTGTAGAAAACCAGGAAGACCTCCAAAAAGCGCTTAAGAAAACATGCATTATATAATTGAGAAGGCAGCGAAACAATAAGAAGCGAGCGAGTGACATATACTACCATATTCATGAGTGCTGCTACCTTGGAAAGAAAGCAAGGTGTAAACCTAAACTTTAAATTAAGTTCATAGACAGGCTACCGCTGGCGTTTCACATGCCCACAGGTAATGCGGGATACAAGTTTAATGAGAGGACGAGGATATAAACGAGTTTTGATCACTTTGTAACTAAGTTAAAATTGTAGGTGAAGGGGTGTGCTTATGCAAATTCCGAGACTGTGTTTGTGGGGGATTGACAGTTAAGGCGGGTGGGGGAGTCACGTCATCATCTCCCCTCCCATTCATCTCATTTCGCTCTGAGCTGAGCTCAGCTAACGCCGCTCTTCAAGCAACTTCGTCAGACTGCCACCAAATACTCACAGAAAAATCCACAAGTTAATACACACGCTGTCTCTAGAGTTTCTCCACACTGAATCCTCCAGGCACTACTTACAAAAGGTTACATTGACAATCGTGTTACATTATTTTTAAAATCTTTCCTTTTCTTAGCACAAGTACAGCTGAGAAGCTTCGATGCATGTGCTCCATAACGCGTTAAAAAATAATGCAATAATCACACTTTGCATTACAAGCAAAGGGGAGCTTTTGTCAATGCATGATTTCCTGGTACACCGATTACATTGATCAGCGCATCCCGATTCATTTTACCCTCGCACCACCTTAGTTTGAGAAGAAGTATGAAAAAATATGAGGTTAACACAGAAAAACAGATCACCAATTCAAGCTTTATGAATAATCGATTCGCCATCAATAATTGTTTTGGTAAAGCCATCCTCCTTCCATTTTATAATTTTTCCGCCACTACCCATGATTAAATGAACGGTAAAAAAGTAAGAGCAAAGCGAAGGTGACTTATTTAGGCAGGCATATATATGACAGCAACACTCATGACAATGTCAATCGTGTTACGTTATTATTAAAATGTTTCCTTTTCTTTTTCATTACTTCTTTAACACACTTCTTCTCCTCAGCGAGGCGTGGGTATTTTGCTATATACTGTATATATATGAATGACCTCCAAAGAGCGCTGAGACTTTTGATATCATGAACGTGTCTGCAAAACTGGGGTCTCCTGCCCAGCAAAAGTCGAGCAGCCAGTCGGCGTGCATAGCTGTGCCGCCTTTGAGACGCTGACTGCGCTTCTGCCTTAAGTCAAAGTGAGCACTTTTAATTTTTTCATCCTCCCCTGCGCTATAGCCCAGACAAGTGCAAACACGGGACCCCTTTTCTACACCACGGCAAAATAATATTAAGGCGATTCACACTTTCTTTTTACGATTATGAGGTCCTCAGCTCGGATTATGAAGACACGCACAGGAGTGGAGGACTGACAGTGCCATCACAGCCAATTAATGGCGGGGACGTCTCACCAGTCTACACAAGACCCACCGCGACTGTCCCCAAAAGGCTATCATAACGCCAGTGAACACATCTCTATACTATATAAAAGAAAAGGCAACTTTCCTTTCTTTACACCTTTTTCCTTTTATCCCAAACCAAAGCCTTTCTCGCTTAACACTGCAGAGGACACAAAACTAATTTTCTTTAAATGCCGGTAAGGCACATTACCAGAGGCACAAATTTGAACGTTCACATAGAAAATGTAATTTCAATGTACCTGTACTTCTTAAAACGTTAATGTTTTACTGTAATAACTTATAGACTATAATTTATTATTTTTCCCTTGCACTCAGTGACCAAACCTATACACACACATATAGACACATACAAACATACACACATATATATAATTTGTGTGTGTGTATGTATGTATGTGTGTGTATATATGATGTACATAGGTATGTATGTATATATATATATATATATATATATATATATATATATATGGAGATATGTATATAGATATGTAGATATGAAGATATGTATGTGTATATATATGTATATATATATGTATGTATGTATGTATGTATGTGTGTGTGTGTGTGTGTGTGTATATATATGACAGCAGCAATCCAAGCTGTGAGAAAACAGTAAAAAGGAGGCGTGTCAGACGTTGTGGTACATTTTCTGATGCAGCTACGAAAACAACTTCGTGGCGCTGCCGCCAAATACACAAAACAATTACTTTGACAATCATGTTACATTATTTTAAAATGTTTCCTTTTCTTTTTCATAACTTCTTTAACACATGACATCACAGCGACACTCATAACAGTGACAAAACAATTACATTGACAATAACGTTACGTTATTTTCAAAATGTTTCCTTTTCTTTCTCTTTCCTTCTTTAACACACTACTTCTCTGCTGCCAAGTATATATATATATAGATAGATAGAAATATATATATATAGATAGATATGAGAACAACATATATATATATATATATATATATATAGATAGATAGAGATATATATATATAGATAGATATGAGAACAACACTCATATCAATGACAAAACAATTACATTAACAACCATGTTACGTTATTTTTAAAATTTTTCCTTTTCTTTTTCGTACCTTCTTTAACACACTACTTCTCCGCTGCGAAGCGCGGGTATTCTGCTATATATATATATATATATATAGATATATACAGGTATATATATCTATATATATATATATATATATATATATATAGATATGACAACAACACTCATATCAGTGACAATACAATTACATTGACAATCATTTTACGTTATTTCTAACATTTTTCCTTTTCTTTTTTATAACTTCTTTAACACACTACTTCTCCGCCTGAAGCGTGGGTATTCTGCTAGTAATTTTATATATTGCAGAGATGGTGTCTGAGTCCTTGAAATTGAGCAATATTTCATCCAGCATGGACGAGGGTGCAAGATTAAGCAAGTTAATCCCAAATTTTTTCCAGATATTAAAAACTGATATGTTTGCGAAGGTTGAAAAAGGTGATTCTCTTGCAGAGGTGCCACAGATAAAAGCTTCTCCATCTTAAAATGCTTTCTACATTGGTTCCATATTCTGAGTGAGTTAAGCACAATTGGGTTATTAGTATATTGCCGATAAATTGCATTTATTGGGGCACAGAGCAGGGAATATAAAAAAGTACTGCAGGATTTTAGTTCAATTGTGGACCAGGCCTGTGTATGTTCATCTATTTGTGTCCAGGGTAATTCAGCTTTATTTGAGCGTTTTCTAGCATGAACCGCCTTTTTAAGGTCATGCCATAGCATCTCAATTGGATTCAGGTCAGGACTTTGACTAGGCCACTCCAAAGTCTTCATTTTGTTTTTCTTTAGCCATTCAGAGGTGGATTTGCTGGTGTGTTTTGGATCATTGTTCTGTTGCAGCACCCAAGATCGCTTTAGCTTGAGTTGACAAACAGATGGCCGGACATTCTCCTTCAGGATTTTTTGGTAGACAGTAGAATTCATGGTTCCATCTATCACAGCAAGCCTTCCAGGTCATGAAGCAGCAAAACAACCCCAGACCATCACACTACCACCACCATATTTTACTGTTGGTATGATGTTCTTTTTCTGAAATGCTGTGTTCCTTTTACGCCAGATGTAACGGGACATTTGCCTTCCAAAATGTTCAACTTTTGTCTCATCAGTCCACAAGGTATTTTCCCAAAAGTCTTGGCAATCATTGAGATGTTTCTTAGCAAAATTGAGACAAGCCCTAATGTTCTTTTTGCTTAACAGTGGTTTTGCGTCTTGGAAATCTGCCATGCAGGCCGTTTTTGCCCAGTCTCTTTCTTATGGTGGAGTCGTGAACACTGACCTTAATGGAGGCAAGTGAGGCCTGCAGTTCTTTAGACATTGTCCTTGGGTCTTTTGTGACCTCTCGGATGAGTCGTCTCTGCGCTCTTGGGGTAATTTTGGTCGGCTGGCCACTCCTGGGAAGGTTCACCACTGTTCCATGTTTTTGCCATTTGTGGATAATGGCTCTCACTGTGGTTCGCTGGAGTCCCAAAGCTTTAGAAATGGCTTTATAACCTTTACCAGACTGATAGATCTCAATTACTTCTGTTGTCATTTGTTCCTGAATTTCTTTGGATCTTGGCATGATGTCTAGCTTTTGAGGTGCTTTTGGTCTACTTCTCTGTGTCAGGCAGCTCCTATTTAAGTGATTTCTTGATTGAAACAGGTGTGGCAGTAATCAGGCCTGGGGGTGGCTACGGAAATTGAACTCAGGTGTGATACACCACAGTTTGGTTATTTTTAACAAGGGGCAATTACTTTTTCACACAGGGCCATGTAGGTTTGGATTTTTTTCTCCCTAAATAATAAAACCATCATTTAAAACTGCATTTTGTGTTTACTTGTGTTATATTTGACTAATGGTTAAATGTGTTTGATGATCAGAAACATTTTGTGTGACAAACATGCAAAAGAATAAGAAATCAGGAAGGGGGCAAATAATTTTTCACACCACTGTATATATACAGTATATGACAGCAACACTCATAACAGTGACAAAATAATTACATTGACAATCATGTTACGCTATTTTGAAAATGTTTCCTTTCGTTTCATAACTTCTTTAACATACTACTTCTCCGCTGCGAAGCGCGGGTATTTTGCTAGTTGTTAATAAAGGAAGGAAAGATATCGACCTTGAAATGAAAATAAAAATCATACAAGACTACGAAGCTGGTTAAACGGTTAAAGAGATATCATGTGACTTGAAATTGGCACATTCGACAGTTTCAACGATTTTACAAGACAAATCCTTTTATTCTGCTGAAACCTTGGCACTTCCAGGCAGGTGGCGCAAGTGCATTGAGAAGGGTGGAGACTCCATTGAGAAATGACAATCAGTTTTGTTAAGGTTCGTTCCATTTTCTAATAAATCCCATTTTCTAACTTTAGCTTGACTCCCCCCTGTATTTTTTGCATATTTTTGCTGAATTGGATTCTGACTTATCAAACTCTGATAAATCAGCCAAGGATGAACTACACAGACATAGATCTGTGGGAGGCAAGCTGACTATTGGACTTCATCAAATGACATGGCATTCTTGTGGACACTAGAGATTACCAGCCACTTGACCACTTTAGGTTGTTTTTTTCTAGAAATTGTCTTTCAGCTTATTAGTGATGAGACAAACAGGTATGTAATAAATATGTTAAGTACGTGAATTTACATAGTGTAGAGGCAGGTTGACATTTGTTTTAAATAAGTATTTTATGTCGATTTATGTGTGAAACCATTACTTTATGTGCTTTTCAGAAAACTGAGTTTTTTGGAAAAATATTCAGCCGTGGGACAAAAGGAAAAAAAAAATAAGTAGCCCTAAAAGAGTTTGAGATTGCAGCCTTTACTAAAGCAAAAGTATGTACTGTATAAATATATCTATAAAATAAAATATTACATCTTTCCCTAGTAGTACAGATGTGATTCTAAAAGGAAGAAAGAATCAGTAATACTACAGCAAGAATACTTAGCTTCTGTTTATTATCAGCTTAACAGTCACAGCATGGTGGCACAGTGGTAGCGCTGCTGCCTCGTTGTAAGGAGACCTGGGTTCGCTTCCCATGTCCTCCCTGCATGGAGTTTGCATGTTCTCCCTGTGTCTGCATGAGTTTCCTGCATGTGCTCCAGTTTCCTCCCATGGTCCAAAGACATGCAGGTTAGGTGCATTGGCGATCCTAAATTGTCCCTGGTGTGTGGGTGGGTGTGTGTGTGTGTGGACTGGTGCCCTGCCTGGGATTTGTTCCTTCCTTGTGCCCTCTGCTGGCTGGGATTGGCTCCAGCAGACCCCTGTGTTAGGATATAGCGGGTTGGAAAATGACTGACTGATGACAGTCACAACAATATAGTACTCGAATGAGAATCTTCAAGAGTGCGGAAAGCATTTTATCCCAGGCATGGCCAGGAACGATATCCGTAGGTAAGCTTTCAAGTTTCAGGGCAATTGCCAGAGCTTTTTATACAGTTTCTACAATTCAAAGGTCTACAATCAAACAATCATTTTTCTGCTCAAACATGAATAGCACACAACCCACCTGCTCTCCTTTAATGGCCTGCCAGAGTTCAGGTTGCTTCCGTGGAAAGATCCATTTTCTCTCTCTGTCAGCTGGCTTGCATAATTTTTCTCTAAATAGCTGATAGTGACCCCCTTAGCTACTGATCAGCACCAAAAGGGCACATGTGCGCTGTTTAACACATGGTTTATGTTGTCTCCCTCTCAGATTCACCCTGTCAGTAAGATACCCATTGTAAATAAAATAATGTGTATAAATAACCCTCACAGATCACAGTGGCACACTTAAAACTTATAGCTACAATAGCACAAAAAAATAAGTGAGCAAATGACAAATTTGTGACGAGATTTGTGTTTTAGCTGGAATGATAAAAGTCTTTGAGAAGGGATGGACATGCCATGGGTTTCCTCCAGCAGTGCTTCTAAGGGAGGAGGAGGAGGACGTATGTGCTACTTGACCCTCATTTGTCTCAGCGATGGAGTTGTATGTTACAACTGTGGTGCATTCTGCACACTCTATAAGAACTATTGAGATAATCATTATTACACTGTTCTATGAATTATTCTTTGTTGTAAAATTACTTATATTTTCTCTTAATCTTAAAGTTAATTTCACAACAGTTTAATAAGCATAGAAGTACAAAATGCTAAATAATACTAAAAAAACATATCTTTTCTCCACAATGAGGATAATATAAGTGTCAGATCTGCTTTTTATTTATTGTACACATGTAACAAACACTTCATCTGGTGAAACAGCTAGTGTTTAATAAAGCACTTTACTTCTAGTTTCATATTCAAGATATGGAAGAAGATGATCCACTGTGGCAACCCCTGATGGGAGTAGCTGAAAGAAGTAGACTTCTAGTTTCACATTCAAAGGTATGGCTTTTTGGTTTTTATTTGGGCTTCTCCGACTACTTCTCAATCAATTTTGCATCCGTGATGCCCAGCATCATGTGAGAAGACTTGTGAGCAACACTGGTGAGAGTGTGTGAACCACAGAACCTGAATGTACAAGTACACCTTGTTGCTTATCCACTTCATCCTGCTTGTCACGCTGCCATAAGTACAACATGCAAAAACTGCGACATCAACTAGCTGACACTTGGATTGTACTTCTTCAACATCCAGCCCCCGTCCATTCGAAGGTTGATTTGAGGACAGTGTAGGAATGCATCAGCTTTATCTGTGAAAATATCCAAGGAGATATTGGCACATACCAGAGCACAGTGGGCAGGGTAGACAGGTGGGGAAAATTACAAAGTATATTTTTGCTGTCAATATCCAGCCCTGCTCCATTCTGTAGACTTTGACACAGAGTACTTGTAAGTTGGAATGACTGAGTAGATGATCAGGTATTAGCACCAGCTCTGTGCAATTAAAATCATCTCAAATTCTTTGTATATTTGATTTTTTCTGAACTGGAAAGCATGTATTTTAGATAAACAACTGAGTAAAAGATCGCATGTAATTGCGTAGCCTTTTTGTTTTCTGGCTTAATAATTCAATAATAGATGTGTCCAGCAAAACTTATCTCTCTATTATAAAAGAAAACCTTGAGACGAGACTATTGCCAAGAGATTTTTTCAAGTCCTGCTAGACAAGACTATTGGCAAGAGATTTTTTCAAGTCCCGCCCTTCTCTCAACCATTTTTCCGCACCCACGGTCCTCTCATCTCTCATTCGTGTGAATGCATTTGTCAGACACAGTTCCTGCGTTCTCAGCTCTTATAAATTTTTACGTTTTCCTAGCTTTAAGTTCCTAATAAAAGAAGATTTATTATGTCCAAATCTTATTGAAGAATTTCATCAGAAGAAATGAGTGCACGGGCAATCCTAGCACAGAGAAACAATGAAGTCAAACAAATTAACTTGAAAATTGTCGATCGGATACACGGGAAACTGGTTAAATGCGTATCAACAGACTATGCTGAAACAGTTGGTGGTGATGGTGTGGATGAGGAAAACATCAACTTACAATATCCCATAGAATATCTACAACCATTAACACCATCCAGTCTTCCACCAGCCGAAATACTGTTGAAAGAAAGATGTATCGTAATGTTATTGCATAATTTATGTCTGAATGATTGGCTATGCCAGGGGTGGGCAGATTCAGTCAGTGGCAGCAGATTTTTGTTCCAATCTAATTGCTTAATAAGAAGCACTTATTGCTCAAGTAACACTTCTGCCTCACTTTAGTTGTCTTGCTAATTAAGATTTTTAATACTTATTGCTTAGTTTAGTCTTAAACAGCTTTAGTCTTGGTTAGAATAGCTTTTGCTATGACAATTAATAAATAAAGTCAGTTTATTTCTAAGAGAGAAAGAAAAGACATTCACTCATGAGCAGTTATACGTTGCATTGTCACGATGTAAGTCCAAACACGGAATCAAAATTCAATGTGATATTGACGAAAAGTTAATTCCAAAAATAGTTTTTACTTGTTTTCCAGTAAAAGTGTAAGTTTAAAAAATATTTGCGTGTTAATTTCAAAGCCAAACAGAACAAAAAAGTGTAATGCAACAAATATCTCTAATGCAACATAAAACATAATTTTCTTTCAATTTATTAAGTTTATTACTTTTTACTATGGTTAAATACTTGCCATAATGTAAAAGTTAGTAATATTATGCATATGTAACAATTCTCATGAAAGTAACAATCTGTTAAATTGTACATCAGCTTTCCCATAACGTGAGTGGCAGATCTGCAAAGTGGCTTGCGCGTAGCACCCACCCAGGGGTGGGCGAGCAAAGCAAGCAGGGGGCAGAGCCCACTAGTTGGCATAAAATTTGTTATTTTCTTTTGAAAATGTAATGAAGTAAAAGTAGACATAAAATTTTATACACAAGTAGAAATATTCTCCAACCACACTGTACATGGTAAGTACAGTAACAGAATCTCTACTTCATAGACTCCATAGACTTAATCTTTAAAATGCTTATCAAAGCTGCTGATAGTAACATTTTGAGTTAAAAGCAAGTGTTCATGGATTTTCATTAGAAAATATATGGAAAGATGGATGGAAGGTAACTAAAATAATCAGCCACACAATAAATCTTTCAACTTTATTCTGTTTCAGAGCCACAAGCAGTTGGACTCTTTCCAGGCAATAAGTCAAGTCAAGTTGGGGAGCATGCACTGGTACAGTTCATTGCCACACCCACTATACGACGAAACAACTCGGGATCCCAGTTTGCAACCCCCCAGGCAGACGCACGGTCCAGTCCCACCCTCCAGAAATGACCCTCTATCTGCTGCAGCTAGGTGTTACGTGGGTGACCCCTTGGCCTAGTCCAGCCCCTTGCATCTCCAACAATGAGGATCTTTTTTTTTCCAGGCAACATCATAAAAATATAAATACAATTTAAATAAAAATATTCAAATGTAAACCATCTGGTGTGTCATGCACATGACTTTGCCTACATAAAGATGTCAGTTCAGCAGTGAAATATTCAAGGCCAGAATTTTATTATGTGGAATGTAATAGAAAAATCATATCTTGTTAAAAAATGTATAATCTCTGTTCTGCAATTGTGCTACAGTTGAGGCACAATTGCTTGCAAGAGCACAAATTCCTTATCTCTGTAGACTCAAAATCAGTAGGCCTCTACCATTTTGTAGTAATATAACAATAAATATGGCAAGCTTCATTTGGACTGAGTCATTCATTTTTGAGTTATTATATCCACAGACTTGAATCCTAGCACTCAAGCAGGCCAGAAGTGGTCAAACTGTGTTCAGAGATGACTAAACATTCAGCACACATATCTCGTCAACTTGGGTTCTGAGCAGATCACAAAGTGGACATCAAGATGAAGAGAGTCAGGTCAGGCCCCATATAATATTAATTTCATTGTTCTGTTTGCCTGTCAATGACAAATAGTTTGTGAGGTTAATTCAGGTAAGAAAGACAGACGTTTTAAGGTAAGGTAGTCATGCTCACTAATCATGTTGTCGGAGAGTGTGACGTGTTGCCTGTTCATTAGCACATGTAGTGCATGTAATTACACTGTACTCTCTGTACATGCCAATAATGACCCTTTAAACCTATTAACAATAAACCCATTCAAAACTTTGCAAAATGCTAAAGTTATTCTCTGTAAACATTGTAATAAACACAAAAGAAAGATTATGAAAGGCTGGGGCACCTGAAGGTGATCTCCATATAACTGAAGGTTTTAGAAATCAAAAAACACATAAGAAATGCAGAGACATCTTCTTCAGACGGGAGTCTTTTTCTGAGTGACTCCATGAATGCACCACTGGGTGGTGCGAAAAAAACGAGTACAGGAGGTTACAAGTCAAGAGTGACGTTGGACGTGAATGTCCGTCAATTATTCGTTCTGTACAGGGATGAAGAGAGATTGCATTAAGTGACAGCACCACCCTTCGGTTTGGAGAGCAATTACCAGTAGAGGAGCCCTGAAGTTGTCCCCAATTAACACATGAATGACAATATTTAGTGGGCACTTTATTAGATATACCTCATTCCCTCACTCCTCCAAATTATCAAAAGTATAAAAAGAAAACCAATAGATAGCAAAGATTCAGGTGGAAGAATCATCCAAGTGTTTTAATAACATGATCACACACACAAACGAGCTTGACTTATTCAGTACACAGAATGTCACATGTTTCAGTACATTCACATTAATATTGGGCACAACCTCCATATGCAGCAAACGATCATACAAGTGATGAATGTCCTTCTGTGGAATGTCAGCAGAGGAGTTGCTGGTCAAAGTTCACCATCAGTGGCTGTATGCAGGAAGTACTGTATACACTGTTCAGTCAAGAAAGCACTCTGGTGAGTATGCTGGGCAGGCTAATTGACAAATAGTCTCTGGTACACATTGCATTGTATGGATGGAATGCAGGTGGGCATTTTGCTGCTCTGAGAGTACATCTCCCATTTCATGCAGTAACTGGATCAGAAGCAGCTGGAAGAAATCCCTGACATAAGAAACACTGGTCCTCCACAAACACCAGATGCTAATGAACATAGTAGCTGATAGCCCACAACTGGGTGATGCCTGGCTTGAGCCCTGTGTGTGTTTCCATTGGATGGCCATCAATCATTCCAGACATCACTAAAGACAGCAATTCCATCAGCCCATTTAAGACACCACTGCAGGCATGCCTTGGGGTGATGCTGAGTGAGCACAATTCATGTTAGGGGACACATGATAACAAACCCCCTTCTAGAAGTCAGATTGCAAACCGTCCAAGTGGACATTTTAGTTCTGAAGTGGCTGTAATTCATGCCACTATGGTCATTCAGTCTTCTGCATCCTCTCTTTGGATGTGTCAGCTTTGACGATCATCTGTATATCTGGGCTGTCTATGTCTTATGTTGTGGATACACTCCTCTTCCCATCATCACCAACACCAATACACTCTGGATACCTCTTGTTCAATTTATTCCATAGTTTGAGAGATGGACCCTTCTGCTTCTCAAAGGACCACAATACAACTGTGTTCAAATTTTGTTCATGGCATGAATGATGCTTGATAACATCTATGAGTGATAAAGAACACTTCAGAGTACTGTACAGCATGCCATAACAAAAAACAATCATCTTAATAACACTGACCTCCACCTGTTGATAGAATGAAAATGACATTGATATTAGTTTACTCCAATGACCTGCAGGATCTCCAGATCTCATTATGCTGTTTCATAGGTGAAGTGAAATGGGAAGTTCACAGCTTGAATGTGTGGACTAAAAATCTTGAAGAACTGGGGATTTCTATTGAACCATAATCGTGATGAATCATCCTAGCACCTTGATGTATCTTCATCTTGAAGCTTCAGGGCATTCAGTAAAGAAATGGGCTGCCCAGTATGAGATGAGAGTACCTAATAAAGTGTCAGCTGACTCCATACCTGTATTATGTGTTGAGAAAGTACACAGGTCATCATTTTCATAAAGAAACTTAAGTAACTTTAAATATATTGCTTCCCATTTTCTGAATTATCCTATTTTTCAGTACCCCTCAACCCTGCTCCGTAGAGGCCACCTTGTTTCAGTTAAAACCAGCAAACCTCCATAAGAAAATTTAGCATTTTTCCAAAGTCTCAGTGTTCATCTATACTAATAAAAGGCAAAGCCCTCACTGACTCACTGACTGACTGACTGACTGACTCACTGACTGACTCATCACTAATTCTCCAAGTTCCCGTGTAGGTAGAAGGCTGAAATTTGGCAGGCTCATTCATTACAGCTTACTTACAAAAGTTGGGCAGGTTTCATTTCGAAATTCTACGTGTAATGGTCATAACTGGAAGCTATTTTTCTCCATATACTGTAATGGAGTTGAGCTGGATGGCTGTGGGGGGCGGAGTTTCATGTGACATCATCACGCCTCCCACGTAATCACGTGAACTGACTATCAATGCAGTGAGAAAACCAGGAACAGCTCAAAAAAGCGCTGAAGAAAACATGCATTATTTATAGAAGGCAGAAGGCAGCGAAACAATAAGAAGTGAGCGACTGACATATACAACCATATTCATGAGTGCTGCTACTTCGGAAACAAAGCACAGTGTAAACCTAAAGTTTAAATTAAGTTCATAGACAGGCTGCCGCTGGCGTTTGTAATTTTGTGCCTGCCCATATAAGGCCATCTGTCAGCGGCAATCCAATAGAAACACTGCCGCTAAATATTCACGGGTGAAGGACTGTGCTTATGCAGAGGAAGATGAGATGGTCAGGGTGGTGTTTGGCACAAACTCAGCGAAACTGCGAGAGAAACTTTTAAGTGCCGGGTCTTAACTAACATTACACACAGCCATGGACATCAATCACACGAGATGGCACCAGCACAGCTGGGAACCTTCGATGCAAGAACACCAAGCAGCTCACGTGAACTGACGCAGTGCACAGACAAAAAGCAACAGTTCCAAAGAGTGCTGAACAAAAAACGAATTACACAATTGAGAAGGCAGCAAAAAAATATGAAGCATCCTACAAATACGACCCTGATTGAAAGAAATAATGATAATCAAATCCTTGATGACAGCAACACTCAATAACACTCACAAAACAATTACTGTATATTGACAATCATGTTACGCTATTTTTAAAATGTTCCCTTTTCTTTTCATAACTTCTTTAACACACTACTCTGCTGCGTAATATATATATATATACCCGATCTACATACTCTCAAATAGACAAGCCACATGCCATGGCGCAATTGTAGAGGCTTCGCTCTAGCGCAAGGTTCGATTCGAGAGGGATACACTGAGTATGTAATGCGCTCCGATTCATTTTACCCTCGCATCTCCTTGGTTTGGGACGTATGAAAAAATATGCGGTTAACATAGAATCATGTTACGTTATTTTTAAAATGTTTACTTTTCTTAGCACAAGCACAGCTGAGAAGCTTTGATGCATGTACTGCATAACACGTTAAAAAAATAACGCATTTACTCACACTTTCAATCCAAGCAAAGGGGAACTTTTGTCAGTGCATGATTTCCTGGTATATCAATTACACTGATGCACACATCACAGCTACAAAAATGTTAGAGACGGAATAAAGCTGCTCCTACGACTGATCGAGCAAAATTTCATTTCAAAAGACTCCCCGAGCGAAGCCTTGATAAAAGCATGGTTTTGTGCACACTGAAAAGCAAGCAAATTTAGATGCATTACAGAAAACGGACTTTGTGGCTCTTACTGGGGATCATTGGACTTCCGTGACCATTAGTAATTCTAATTACATCTAATTACAAAATATTCAATGATCACACTGTTTTAGCCTAATGTACAAAATAATTTTGGCTGAGGTTACTCAGAGTTTAAAGATTAAGTTGGTCAAATTACCGTTTATGTTTCTGACTTATTTTTTTAAGAAGAAAAACTGCACTTTATGTTGAAATTTTGGTTATTATTATTTAAAGACAATACCATTCTGAAAATGTACTTAAAGTACTTAAACTACCACTTTATTTTTAAGTCTGCCCAATTTTAACCAGGGATGATATTTTTGTTTCTGTTTTGAATTCAAATGCAGTTTAAAAGCATTTTTTTTTCAGAAATTAAAACAGCTTGAGTTTACAATATTCATGTCCATGTCTATTATTTGATTCTGTCGCCACCAAAACCCTTTTAAATTAAAAAACATTTGCGATTTAGGGCAAATTTACGTGTGCGATTACATACGATTAATCTTCTTATGGTGGAGGAAGGTCTTTTCTCCTATGAGGAAGCAGAGGGAGAAAGTTAGTACCCCGCCATTCCCTGCCGCGAATGTGTCCCCAGGTGCTTCAATCCGTCCAGGTCCTACTGCTGCATGACAAGATATATATATATATATATATAGATAGATAGATAGATATGACAACAACACTCATATCAATGACAAAACAATTACATTAACAATCATCTTAGTTATTTTTAAAATGTACTGCAGGATTTTAGTTCAATTGTGGACCAGGCCTGTGTATGTTCATCTATTTGTGTCCAGGGTAATTCAGCTTTATTTGAGCGCTTTCTAGCATGAACCGCCTTTTTAAGGTCATGCCATAGCATCTCAATTGATTCAGGTCAGGACTTTGACTAGGCCACTCCAAAGTCTTCATTTTGTTTTTCTTTAGCCATTCAGAGGTGGATTTGCTGGTGTGTTTTGGGTCATTGTCCTGTTGCAGCACCCAAGATCGCTTCAGCTTGAGTTGACGAACAGATGGACGGACATTCTCCTTCAGGATTTTTTGGTAGACAGTAGAATTCATGGTTCCATCTATCACAGCAAGCCTTCCAGGTCCTGAAGCAGCAAAACAACCCCAGACCATCACACTACCACCACCATATTTTACTGTTGGTATGATGTTCTTTTCTGAAATGCTGTGTTCCTTTTACGAGATGTAACGGACATTTGCCTTCCAAAATTTCAACTTTTGTCTCATCAGTCCACAAGGTATTTTCCCAAAAGTCTTGGCAATCATTGAGATGTTTCTTAGCAAAATTGAGACGGGCCCTAATGTTCTTTTTGCTTAACAGTGGTTTGCGTCTTGGAAATCTGCCATGCAGGCCGTTTTTGCCCAGTTTCTTTCTTATGGTGGAGTCGTGAACACTGACCTTAATTGAGGCAAGTGAGGCCTGCAGTTCTTTAGACGTTGTCCTGGGGTCTTTTGTGACCTCTCGGATGAGTCGCTCTGCGCCTTGGGGTAATTTTGGTCGGTTGGCCACTCCTGGGAAGGTTCACCACTGTTCCATGTTTTTGCCATTTGTGGATAATGGCTCTCACTGTGGTTCGCTGGAGTCCCAAAGCTTTAGAAATGGCTTTATAACCTTTACCAGACTGATAGATCTCAATTACTTCTGTTGTCATTTGTTCCTGAATTTCTTTGGATCTTGGCATGATGTCAGGCAGCTCCTATTTAAGTGATTTCTTGATTGAAACAGGTGTGGCAGTAATCAGGCCTGGGGGTGGCTACGGAAATTGAACTCAGGTGTGATACACCACAGTTTGGTTATTTTTTAACAAGGGGGCAATTACTTTTTCACACAGGGCCATGTAGGTTTGGATTTTTTTCTCCCTAAATAATAAAACCATCATTTAAAACTGCATTTTGTGTTTACTTGTGTTATATTTGACTAATGGTTAAATGTGTTTGATGATCAGAAACATTTTGTGTGACAAACATGCAAAAGAATAAGAAATCAGGAAGGGGGCAAATAATTTTTCACACCACTGTATATATACAGTATATGACAGCAACACTCATAACAGTGACAAAACAATTACATTGACAATCATGTTACGTTATTTTTAAAATGTTTCCTTTTCTTTTCATAACTTCTTTAACACACTACTTCTCCATCAAGGCGGGTATTCTGCTAGTATATTAATAAAATGAAACTCAGAAAATGCAGCTCCTCTGGACCAGATATGCCAGGCCTGGCACATGGTCTTAATTGATTTTAATGCCTTCTGTGCCATGGTGTCCCACTAATGAATAAGGAGCTGCTTTTATCATCATGTTTATTTCCAAGACATTACTGTATGATTTTTTTATCCTTTGTTTTCAACAAATTTCCACACCAAAAGTAAACTAAATTAATGCAATTTATCAGTAATTTAATAAATGAAAGAACTCTGAAGCCTGGCAGCAGATGGATAAGGTGAGTGAGAATAGAGGACAGCATCAAAGTGCATCCTCCTCACAGTGCCGCAGTCCCAGACTGGCTTCGTCATTTGCATAATGGAGGTTCCCTCACAGTAGGGGTAGCTTTGACAGGTGGTTTGCGATGAGACAATAAAAATTACAATCAAGTAGGTGGAAATAGCAACTTGGTGAGAGGCAATGGAAGTAAAGCGGAAAGAGAGATGTTATTGTGGTGTTATTATCATGATCTGTACAGTACTATTGGTGGTGAAGTTTGGAAAGCCATCATTGGATTTTCATAAGGTGCTGGATGATCACAAACTTAATTCTGATGAGTTATTGTACTGCATTATAAATCACAAATACTAACTAAGGGGAAAACTAATGTCATTTGAATTTCAACTTAATCATCTCCTGAGGAAGTCCTTTAATTCATTCTTTTATAGCACCCTTTACTGAGTAAAAACGCAAAGCATTTACACATGTTTACAATAATAGTGCAATGGCAGTTGTAGAAGAAGACACAACAACATGAAAGGTGTACATCAAACTGGAGAAGGTGTGCACAAAACAAATGAAGAGCAACAAAGTTGCAGAAATGTCTTTTCAGACACGAGTTCCAAAAATAACTAACTCCAGGAAGGTTGCTGATCATATGGCTTCCAGGCAGGAAGGGCCAGTTCTAGGAGGGTGGACAACAGAAGTGGTGTGAGAGGTGGAATGGCTGTCAGTCTTCCATTTGTGTCCACTGGCCTGGACCTGCCCCTTCCTGTCAGGAGCCTTTAATTCCCGAAGCTCTGTCATCTTGAATCAGTCTGTTTGGAAACTCGCATGGACACAACATTCATTGTCATTTTCTGACACGTTTATACCTGGTGTTTTATTTATAATATATGGGGTTGGCCTTTGGGTGCCCCAAATATTTATGATTGTTTGTCTTTTTCATTACAACATTATAGTCATCACTTTGGAGGTCTATTATGTTTGTCACATCAATGCACATTCTAATAACAGTTCGGTGATATACAGTAAATTATTATACACGTGAGTTGTTATTAGCTGGTTTGGTATTTTCCTACTTCATTAAAGGCGTCAGCCTTTCCAGTTTCTCCAAAATGCTGTGTACAAATGGGTTGGAGTTTCTGTAAATATACACACATTCTGCCTTCAAGTCTTCTTTTACAGTATAAATCATGACTTTTGTGTGGTAAGCTGCATACGCACATTTCATTTTCTGCATACAGCAGTTTTATAAATTTGATCCCTGATCATGTTGTTCTCTCACAATACAGTAATCCTTGGACACTTAATGTTTCTGTTCTACTGTCACTCACTGTCTGAACTGGGTGGAAACGCAACTTCTTTTATCAAAAAAGCTCAACGATGTATGGTTTTTACTTTGTCAAAGTGAAAAGTTTTATCTGCCCCAATCAGCACTGGAACATTTTTGTAGAGCTGTTATTGAAAGTGTCTTCACTTCCTACATCACAGGCATGACAATATATGTGCCCACTTAAATCACAAACCACAGCGTGTCATCCAGATAGCAGAAAGGACCCTCGGCTTGAAACTCAACCCTATGCATCATGGGGTAAGGGAACCTGCTAGAAATGTAATCAGTGACTACACTCTGCCTAGTAACCTACTCTTTCAGTTATTACCATTAAGGAAATGTTATTGCTCACCAAAAGCAAGGACTGAGAGACATATCAAGAGTCACCCTGATTCAGCTTTGTTTTTTCCAAATCTTCAAACTTCTTCTTCTAAACTTAAGGCATATTTATTTTATCAAGACCTACTAGTGGCCAAGATTGCAATTCTACATTGTCAAAATATTTTATATTTTTATCTCTTGTGTAATACAGCATATCATTGGTCAGTACTGCTGTATACAATGCTCTGATGGTGTCATGTATTGTATACTGTGGTGTTAAATTGTATTCATACTGTTATTTGTATGGATGTAACACCAAAAGAAACTCCTAGAAACTATGTTCATCAGCTGTCCACTGCTGGACACAAACCTCTCCCAGCTTTCCCCACAAGGAATTCTTTTTTGGTCTTCTGAGTCCGGGCTGTTCCAGCAAAAATTCCTTATCTCATGCACCCATCTTGAAACAAGTATGTTGCCTGGCAATAAAGTTCAAGTTCAATGTATGTGGCAAAAAATAGACTGGTGTTAAAAATAACATAATAATTAACAAGTAAAACTAATGTTTAGATTACTTGGGTTAATAAGTGATAGGACCTTGTAGCTGTGTGCATTATTCTCACCAAATAATAACCTTTTCAGTATTTAAAGGCAAGACATTTTCACTCTTTCAATTATTTAACTCATCACCACAACTATTTAAAGATAGATAATGTAAATATCTTTTGCCCTTTACAGAAAGATGTAGCTGGGCATTATTTACATATGAGTGAAACAAATGAGTGTTTATGCTTTCAAACAACACTTCCTAGCAGTAGCCTGTAAAGTGAAAACACTAGAGTTGTGCCTTGAGGGACACCAAATCCAGTTTCTGAACCTCATGGTCTTGTGCCCTCATCACGTTTGTATACATACTGAAATTCATTTGATTGGAATCAAACTATGCAAGAACAATATCTGAGAGCCAGACATAATTTACAAGCCTCTGTAATAGAAAAGAGCAGTGCAAACTTCAGGGGGCACTCAAGAGTCAGTCCTGAGCCAAGAATTACACTAGAGAAGTCCAGTTAAAGGGATAACAGTGTGTATTATCAAAAAGTGAAATAGAAGAATAAATGAAACAACAGATGCTTATACCCATCTGTGTTTAAACAAGTAACAGATCTTCACTGACCTCTAGATAGATAGATAGATAGATAGATAATGAAAAAGACAACCTGTTTTAGAGAGGTGTTAAAGATGCCAATGATTACCTGTGCTAGCTGGTCCACACATACCCTGAGCACACGATCAGGTACATTATCTGTCCTTGCAGTCTTTCCAACAAAGTTTAGCGAAAATAAGAAAATTTGGGAAAAGGTCTAAACAAGTTTGCAATAATGATTTGGAGCTAGGATATGTGGCGTCACCAGACAAAAGAATGAATACTGCAAGAAAAATCAGAGAATGAAACCTATTTAGACCCTAGTAGAGCAGACTGTGAGGGGACCAAACCCAGGTAGATCCGGCAAAATTCTTTTTGCTTAAGGATGAATCATATGGTAGAATCATGTGCTTGAGGACATCAGTAGAAATTAAGGAGGAAGTGTATTTAGGACTGAGGCCAGGAAGCCATTGTTTGCGCAAAGAGTTGTTATAGTTCACTAAAGAACTGCTCCACACCATGCATCTTTGTTTCCGCAGCAAGCATCACACAAGTGATTTGCTCGTGCGGTGATCATTCTATCTCGTGTTTCTGCAACTTTTTGCATTTTATTTAATGCGATATACTTAGAGCATACAGTGTGACCAAGAAGGCCAATGAGCCCCAAACCCAAGACAGTAATCCCCAACATGTTTTTAGAATACAACAAATTATTTTTATTCACAGATGGCAATTCTTTCACAAACACTTCTCCAAATATTGACCACAATTACAAAATACTGTAAATACAAAATAACCAAACAATTCTTCCTCCTTACTCCCAACTGGGTTCTTATACAAGAACCACTGCCACCAACTGGCGTATGGAAGATAGAACAGCTCACGATTCTCGGCTTCTAGTAGTCCGTCCATTAAATGATATCAGCCAGGCACAAATTATGTCTCCTTCCAGCTGGCTAATTAATTTGCCATTCTGCTTTGGCCTGAATCTTCCTCCTTCCCAGATGGGATGCCCGTTCTCCTGTTACAACAGTAATCACAGGCCCAAAACATATTCACAGATGTTCACATCTGAGCCTGTAACCCCACAAATTGCAAAGGATATCTCTTAATTGTGTGACAGACAGATGGAGCTTAGCATTTTATATACAGTATGTATGAGCCATGGTACCTATTGAAGACAGGTAACAGAAGGAATAAAAAATATTTGCTATCTCTTGCCCTATATGTATCTTTAGCGCCTTTCCTCCATATCTGTGTGTGTGTGCATGTGTGCGTGCGTGTGTGTGTTCACCCCAAGATAAACTGGCATCCTGCATTGTGCTAGCTGTGATAAGCTCCCCAGTCCGGATTAAGAGAGGGGAGAGAGAAAGTTTGGTAGCATGCACTGAGACAGCACGTTGCTGCACTCACCACATGACGAACCATCTCAGGATCCCAAATTAGGACCCGAGTGCAGCTGTGCAACGGATAACAACTCAGCATATGAGAAAATGACATAATGCTTCCAATGTGGTTATGAAATAAACTTATTTCTAAGCTAAGGGAACGTAGTAACAATATAGTGGTGAATTTTATAAATACCAAAAAAATCATTTTTTTTAAATGCAGATGAATCTAACAAAAACATTGTGCATTTTTGTCTGCAAGGTTTAGCCATAAGCGGCTAATGTTTTTATTCACATTTTGATAACAGCAAATACAGACGATGGGCACAGCAGCCTTTCAACACAGCCAATAAAATCCATACTTTGTTGCTCCCATTAGGACAATGAGAATATGCTTGGTGTTTTATTAAATGACATGCTTTGTAAAAGCCTCTTTTTTTATTAAATAGCTGTCATTAAACAATGGAAACATGTCAAAATGCACTTAATGTCACTTCCCATCTAATTTTTTTAAGGTGATATCCTTTTAAAGGGAAATAAGATGAGTAATGCTCATCTTATGAGCAGCTGAGCTGCTGTTTTATAACGGAAAGTAAACCTTTCAAGGCTTGTAATGTTCATTTAAAACTGAAGCTGACTAAGTGGAGGGGCACAAAGTGATCTCTCTGAGATACCCTTATTGCTGTCCATATATAGTAATCAGGTGCCTGCTGCTGCAGCCTGTCTCATCTAATGTAAGGATGATAAGATGGTCTCCAGAAGAACTGGCAGCTACTGTATATGGTGAAGGACTGAGAACAGAGAGTGCTGGCGTACATGGGGGTTACAATACTAATGCTAGTATTTGTAGAACCTACCAGTCTGGCCTGCTGGTTGGCTGTGGCTCAGAAGCCAGCTGAGGTGGTTGCACTCAGTATGAGATGTTTCTCTATGTGTTTCATTGTCCAGGCTCCTTCTTCCCTTATAATTCATATCTTCTCACACTTTCCACCTTCTGTCTCACTTTAGACATTAGAATCCTGAAAAAAATAAAACTTCAAACATTTTTAGTCATAATTCTGAATTTAGAGTAGTGTATATACGTTCACTGGCCACTTTATTAGGTACACCTTTAAAACTGCTTGTAAACGCAAATATTTATTCAGCTAATAACACGGCAGCAGTTCAATACATTTCTGCATGTAGACATTGTCAAGACAACCTGCTGAAGTTCAAACCAAGCATCAGAATGGGAAGAAAGGTGACTGAAGTGCCTTTGAACATAGCATGATTGTTGGTGCCAAACGGGCTCGTCTGAGTGCTTCAGAAGCTGCTGATCTACTGGGATTTTAACAACCATCTCTCTCTGTGCTTTACAGAGAGTTGTCTAAAAGAGGAAAATATCCAGGAAGTGGCAGTTATCTGGGCGAAAATGCCTTGTTGATGCCAGAGGCCAGAGAGGAATGGCCAGACTAGTTCAAGCAGAAAAAAGGCACCAGTAACTCAAATAAACACTTGTTACAACAGAGGTATGTAGAAGAGCATCTCTGAACACACATGTTGAACCTTAAAGCAGATGAGCTACAGCAGCAGGAGATCACACCAGGTGCCACTCTTGTCAGTTAAGAACAGGCAACTGCAGCTACAATTCACACAGGCTCACCAAAACTGGACAATAGGAGATTGGGAAAATGTTGCCTGGTCTGATGAGTCTGGAATTCTGCTGCAACATTCAGATGGCAGGTTCAGAATTTGAGCTCAACTACATGAAAGCATGGATCAATTTTTATCTATGGTTCAGGCAGGGGTTGGTGGTGTAATGGTGTGTCGCATATTTTCTTGGCACACTTTGGTCCCCTTAGTACCCACTGAGCATCAGTTAAATGCCACAGCCTACCTGAATGATTATTGCTGACCATTTCCATCCCTTTATGACCATAGTGTACCAATCTTCTGATGGCTAAATCTAGCAGGATAACACACCATGTCACAGAGCTCAAATCATCTCAAACTGGTTTCTTGAACATGACAATGAGTTCACTGTACTCCAACCGTCTCCAGAGTCACCACATCTCAGTCCAGTAGAGTACCTTTGGGATGTAGTGGAACGGAGATTCTCATCATGAATGTGCAGCCAGAAAATCTGCTGTAACTGTGTGATGCTGTTGTGTCAATATGGGCTGGAATTCCTGAGGAATGTTTCCTGCACCTTGTTTAATTCACATACAAAGAATTATGCCAGTTTTGAAGGCAAAAGAGGGTCCAACCTGGTACTAGCAAGGTGTACCTAATAAAGTGGCAGTTAAGTGTATAAATAATACAACTGCAAATTGTAATGAAAATACAACCTTGCAGCAAATACACAAAATAAGCACAATTCATGAAATGACCTGGCATCATGTGAGATAAAACAAAAACTGAAAAATTTAGCAGGAATATGATTTGAAAAAAGTACTTTACTCATTCATTTTGCATACTTGCTTTATCCATTTCAGAGTCATGCAGTCCATAATATCCACGGTGGCACAAAGCAGGTACCAGGCTTAGTCTGCCATTCCATTACAGGGCACTGTCACACACAGACCCACCATCATTGATAAGAGGACTGTTCCAATTTATCGATTGATCTATTATGCCCATGCTTCTGGATATTAAAAGAAAACCAGACTATCTGGAGATAAAACATGCAGGCATGAAAAGAACATGAAAAGTCTTTCCCATGCCATATGTAGAGGAATGTGATTTAATTGTGTTCAGATTTTTAACGCTTCAAAATCACTTCAATTTTGTTTGGCCAGCACTCATTATTCGTGTACAGTAGAAGAACCCTCCACACATGACATAACGTTCAAGTCATCTTCTGTCTAGTTATGAAAGACATCATATTTTTACCACTCCCCCAACCACACATACACACACTACCATGATCACATAATTTTAGTCCTCAAAGCCAAGAAAAACCCTAATATGTAGGCTATTTTTGATCATATTTTGTAAATGTAATTACCCCCTTATGGTAAAGAGTATACCAATCAGTGTCTTCAGTAATAATAATCAAACGACTTGAAGTTGTGATTGCCACCTCAACCCACCCCATCCCCTAATAGGATATGATGGGTTAAAATCAATCTTTTTCATAAAATAAAAAAGGGTATTGGTAATAAAGGCATGTGGAGTGTCATATGGTATTTAAAGGTATAATATTTTTGATATGGAATTTTTACCAGTGGTCCTAGCCTTTAAAGGGCCTCTTCCAGAAGGTTAAAAATGGCAAATTTGAAATATAAGCATGTGGGGTATCATTTTGATACTATTTTTTGATTTCTGATCCTTTACTAGGGATCTAGCACTCTATGGACCTCTATCACACTTTAAATATTTGAACTTCAGCACACATTTTAATATTTTACATATTGATGCAGCTATTCTTGTTTATTACATACTTCTACCTCATAAATCAAAACTTTACATTTTTATGAACACCACAAATTAGGGCAGCTTAACGCTAATTCAAACTTTTTCTTATGCTGTCAAGTGTTAAGAAGGATCATAGACGATATTTCATAATGATATGCTGTAAGTTATTTTGTTTTTAATGAACATTTAATCTTTGTAACAGTAGTTGGAAATGTTTACTGCAAAGTGGCAATCTGTCAAGATTAAAGGTCCAAACTTTAATAGTAAAATGGTTGCTTTTCTGAATTTTTCAAATGTACAAAAAATGGAGTACCTGATCCACTGGTTACCTTCATGCACGCACACCTTGTGAACATGTGCTGATATGGTCTATCAAAATGACATTGGACAGAGAGTGGGCTAGTGGTGCCCTGACAAACATCAAAAGTCACCATCTTAAAGAAGAACAAACAAGGAGGAGGACTAAGAAGAAGCAAAAGCAGGAAGAACACTGCCACCAAGAAGACCCATGCAGTGAGAAGCAGCAATGTAACCTTTAAAAAGGCGGGAAAAGGGGTCTATGACTGATCCCAAAAAAACCAGTTTGTATTGATCCATTTACTCTTTTTTTGTTTCTTTTTTGGGACATTAGGGGGTATTTAAAAATGTTAAAAACCAAATGAATGAATAAAGTTTAACCCGCACCTTTTTTTTGGATTTGGGATTTGCTCTATCCTGCCACTTTGGGGTATAATTGGGAAACAGCAGTCCCGTTCCTGGGTGCAGTTGGATCCATAATCCCAGGTGCAAGTGCCTGCACCTCTAGGCTGTGTCTCCCCCTTCCCGGTAAAGTGAGTACATCAGGGAAAAGAACAAAGTTGGGGTGGAAGTGTGGAAGAATTAAAAAAAACTAACTATATATTTTGTAAAAACAGAAATCAGGTAGGAGGATGCTTGTTCATGCACTTTTCTTTTCTTTTGAAGATGCACCCAATCACAGCAGTCTGTTAAGGCAGTTTTCCTTTAACCTTTAAGTATTTGAGACCCGAAATTTTTATAAAGTTTTAATTTTTGTCCCCTAAAGTTTTTTTTTGAAAGGAGCCCACCAATACCAACTTGTTCTTTTTTTAAATTTAAAGATATATCATAGATGCAGATTTTATTATGCCTACTTAACTTTTATGGCATTTATCTAACTCTTATTTATTTTTCTAGTATCAGAATGTATTTTTAAAATTAATTTGTTTTGGGTTTCCCAAAAGATGTATTTTTTTAAAATTTTTTGATTTTTGTTTTCTTTTTCCCTCTTGCACCCCCCTTTTTTACTTCCCCACCCCCGTTTGGAAAGGGGGGGATGAACCCCCGAGCAAAGTCAAAGTACATATTTATAGACAACTGAATTTAATAACAGTGCTGCATTAATGCTTACACTTCAACTGACATTTACTCTGAATTGGTTTGTTGAAACCCTAAATAAAAGTCCCCATTCCAATTTCAATCTTGTTCTACTCAATACTTGGTTGGGTTCAAACTTTTCCTTTTTTCTGAATTAATTGATATGACAAATATCCCTTACAGTTGCCACTTTCTTTTTGCACCACCCAGAACATTCTATCGCTTTTTTGCTTGCACAACTTTCATCCCGTTTTTTAATATGGTTTGGGAAACAATCAACCCATTGCAACAGTCTCTTCAAAGCTATGTCCCAAGGTAAATGCTAGATTTTTTAAAAAATACCAAACATTTTTTTACCAAAAAATAATAAAATTACCTTTTTTAAAAAACTACATCACCCCTTGATCTTCTTTTTTTTTCTTTTCCGAAGGGGGATATGTGAGGGTCTACTTAGCAAAGGGAAAATGGTCTTCACAAAAAAACCCCCCCTTTTATAAAAAGTCACATAATAAAAAAAGTACTCATTAAAAAAATCACCCCATTTCTCACAATAAAATCAAAAGGGAACGGGAAATTTTAAATCGCAAAAATTTTTAAAAAAGTGATGGTAAAATGACCCCCACTGACAAATGTATTTGGCCCCGCACATCTCAATAAAACAAATGTGAGACATGAGGTTAAATTTTAAAAAGGGGAATGTTCTTTAAAATGAGAATAAAAATTAAAAAAATTACTATAAAGGGTATGTTTTTTGGGGTTTAAAAAGGAAAAAAATCTTCACAGTAAATTTGGGGAAAAAAACATAAAAAAATTTTTTCTGTAAGATTCTGCCTTACATAAGACAGGTTCCCATCCCACCCCTCGTCCTTTACAGTAATATAGCACTTTCAAATCAATTATTCTGGTAGTACAGCTACAACCAGTCTTAGCATTCCCAGTACAGAGGAGGGCACAGAATAAGTTCAAAAATTTTTTTATTTTGACCCCCCTTTTTAAGAAATAAAAACCCCGTCTTTTTGTTTTCAAAAACATTATTTTTTAAAGAATTCTCATATCAACTTGATAAGGGAAATGAGAACACCAAAAAAAATTCCAAAACACTTCCAAAAAAAGCCCCCCTAGGGAGGGGATTTACCATCAAACCCCAGGTTAGATATACAGTAAAGGCAAAATGCAGAATCTTTATAAAAAAAAAGATTTATTTCAAAAAGCTCTTTACACTGTGATTTCTCTGAAGAGCACAAAAAAGGGATATAAGGCCTGCAACCAAAATAAAAATAAGTCCCAATACGAAATCAAACAGAATGGTCAAAAACAAAAGCAGAAAGGGCAAAAAAAAAGAAAAAACCCAAAACAACTAACCTCATTGACTTCCCCGCCATTAAAAAAGAACCACAAGGGAAACCCTTTAGAAACTCAACTTTCCCAAAATGCCAAAATGCTTTAAGACAATGTGGAATGAAAGCTTAAGTAGTTTTTAATGAATTAACATGGTGCAGTGGGTGTTTTAAATGTCCCTGGGGTTACAAAATTTCTGCCAACTATTGGACCCTTTAGTTTTAGGCAGCAGGGTTTTAAACCCGTGTGCCCCTTCCCCAAACAAAAAAAAGGTGTTAAAGGCCCGGGAAAAAATACCACAAAAAAAAATACAACAAATGATCACAAACTGTGATAAGTAAATGGAATACAGATCATTTTCACTCCAAGGCCCCCAATTCTGGGGCCCACATTGATGGAACAAAAAATGAGTACAGGAAATTTTTTCAGGAATGACAGAAACTCTGGGGCCCAAATAGACTGCATCTCAAGGGGGGGGAAATTGAAATTGACTAAAACCAAATCTCTTTTAAGTTTTATAACAAAGTATTTGTTTTTTCATTTGGGAAATATCAATTTTTAAACCATCGCCACATTAATAGCCCCTTCCAAGACTTCATCAGCCCAATGATCCCAGTGACTTGAAGCATTCAAAAAAATACCAATGTAAGTAAAAACAAAATAGAAAGGGGGAAAAAATTTAAAATTTTCTCATAAAAAACCAAATGAGACATAAACCATAATGATGGAATCTTGAAAAAAAAAAAAAAAAACAACAAAACAGACCAAAATACACATATAAAATTTGTTTGATATCACATAAGGTGTGTTCAAAAAAATAGCAGTGCATTTTTTTGGCCCTGCCAAAATGTTGATGCAATTACTTTGGTCTCTCGCTAGATGTTGATGCAATTTTAGAGGGAGTTTTTACGCCTACTCATGCAAGCAAAGGGGGAAACGATCAACAAAGCTAACTTTCATTCTAGCAAAGACAGTTTTAACTAAAAAGGAATTGAAAGTTTTGTTGCAGTTTAAAATGATAAATTTTTACCCCCCAATTTCAAAAAGTCAACAACCGGGTCTTTAAACAAATTAATAAACTTTTTTTTTCCATATTTCCCAAAAGTGGGTTTAAACATTACACATTCAATTCCAACCCCAAAACATACCGTAGATCCCCCTTTTATAAAAGGGGAAAAATTTCAAAACCCCAGATTTTTTTTGGGTTGGGGTTTGGGTCGGTTTATCAATGAGCATCGTTTTAGATTCAAGATTTTTTAGGGGAATGCCGGTTTTTAATATGAAGAATAATGAAAACAATAGAGCCATTTTTTAGATGAAGAAGTAGCTTTTGCATGCTTTAAATAAAAAAATTTTTTCAAAAAAATGTTTTTTGTTGTTATTTTTTAATAAAATTTATAAAAAAATTATTTGGGGGAAATTTTTAAAAAAACCAATTTTTGTTTTTGATTTACAACCAACATCTTTGGGGCTACCCAATCTTTGGTCACGTTTCGCTTAGCATTGTAAAAAAACAAAACCAGAGCATTAGGGGTTAGTAGCGTTTGTCCCGGGGCCCAGATACGAGTTTGTGGATGTAATTTCGGGGCATTGCAGGATTTACCTATATATATAATTCATTAAGACCATGCAAACAAGACACAATTGCTAAGGAAGGAAGAGAAGGTAAAAAAGGAAAACAATCAAAAAAAGGTGGAAATTGTGTGGAAATATGACAGTGCTGTTGTGTGACCGATCTATTATAAAAGTCAAAAGTAAAAACCACCATCTAAAAAAATTTTACAAAAGGGAAAAAATTTGCATAAGGGGGCTCCTTCAAACAAAAACCACCTTCCATTTCATTCTCCCTCCTCCTCCCCTTCCCCGTAGCCCAAAGTAAAATTAAATGGGTGAGTACAGTATGGAAAATTTGTTTTTCTAGAATAGAAGCCTTTTATTGTCACTATACACATCTACAATGGGGTTTAAAAAAGCCCCCTTCAGTGCAGAAAAAGTTCCAAGGGGCCGGGGTTGGGTTTTTTTTGTTAGGGATAACGCCGGATCTGGGCCCCGCTTCGTTTTTTTCCCCCCTCCCCCTGTTGCTTTCCCAGACCCGGCCCAAAAATCCACCCGGGGGCCCCCGATCCCCGCCGGTTGTCTGGGATGGTTTTCAAAGTGACGAAAACACTAAACAGATGTCTGGCTCTGGACACCCCCCGTTTTATAAAAGGTTTTTGGCCGGTGTAGCAGATGTTCGGCCCAACCGATCTTACTTGGGGGGAAAAAATACAAAAACAACAAAAAATGCCCAAAAAGGGGGAGCCCCCGGGGTTTTTACCATGCGGCCGCCCTGCTCCCCTAGTTTTAAACTAGCCTACTTCGGTGGTGGCACTTTTTTAACTTTTTTAAACAAAAAAATTTGAAAAATTTTTGGTGTTTTGGTAAATTATGCCCCCTTATACAACCCTTTTTTTTTATGAAAAGGTTTTTTAAAATGTTGCGGGGGGAGGTTCAGAACGCTTTTTGGGTTTGCCGCGAACGAATTGTTGTTTGAAGTCAAAAGGGGCCACTTTTATTGTGTAAATTTTAAATTGATCAAATTTATAAAGAAATCTCTGGATATCCACCCCCTGTACCATATTTGGGGATATAGTTTCAACAAAGGTTTCATTTTTTCAAACTTCCCAAAAACACTTCCTTTGGGTTTTCCCTCAAAATGGCCCCCGGGGCTCAAACCCCAACATAAACATGGGTAAATATACCTGAAGAGGGCACCTTTAAAAATTTAGAAAATTTTTCTTTTGAGAAGGGGGGGCGGGGGTTACCGGGCACAAATACATTTTTAATTTTAGTGGTAGAAGCTTGGGGGGTAACCCGAATGGGAAAAATTTTGGGGCTCCGATAAAATAAATTTTTTCAAGTCATAGCTGTGTCAACATTTTTCCTTCAAACCTTTAAAAATTTAGCTAGTATTTAGTTGGGGATGTAGTTTCCTTCTTTGACATATGGGGTAAATATCTTCCAAATTTGTATTTTGATGTATTCACACTGACCCATGCTTCCTTTGGGATTTATAAATAAATTTTAAAACTGCAGTGTGGGCTAACCACCATGTTTTTAAATTTTTTTCACAGCGTCTGTGGCTTAAATTTAGTACCCCAAAGGGTTTCTCTGACCTACTGCTATACCTGAAAAAAGACAATTTTACTATCAACAATCCACAGAATGTTAACAACATTTCTTTTTTAATTGATGTGTTCCTTGGAAATTTTAATGATTCTGCACATGCCATTTTTTTAAAAAAATGGTGCTTAAAAAAGGGGGCCCCTTTGGGTAAAGCGCTTTGATCAAACATTTTCTTTTCTTTTTGGGTTTTTTTGATTTTTTGGAAATTTTACACAACATTCCCCAAAATAAATCAATTTTTTTCAAAAAAAAAGATTGAAAAAAAAATCAACCCCCAAAGTGAGAAAGAGAGTTAGGCCAGCAGAGTAAAACTTTTAAAACTTTGTAAAATAAGTAAATAGATTAATTATTTAATGAATAAAAATAAATGGAGAAAAAAAAAAGGGGGGGGGAAAATCTCTTCCTCAATTTTAAAAAAACTTATTTAAAAAATTTTATTGATTAGATCCTGCCACGTTTTTAAAATGTTCTGCACAGATCCCCTAAGTCAATTGGGGGTTTTTCCCCTTCAAAAAAATTTTAAAAAATCAGCTATTCACTGACTTGGGGAGGGAAAAAAATTTGGATTTTTCCCCTTGGCAAAAAATAAGTTCGTGCCAAAGTGTAGTAAAAAGGGAATTACAGTTTGTTTTTCCTTTTCCCTTTAAGCCATCTGGGGTACACCAAACACAGCGCCAAAATTTGGGTTAGGGGTTTGGGGAACCCAAGGGGTGTCTGAAAGGGGAAATTTTAAAAATTTTGGTCCCCGGGAAAGATGTTAATTTGGCGCGGGCCCCCCCAAACAATGGCCCAATGAGGCTAGAACGTTTTCAGGTTTGGGTCTCACCCTGGAAACATTTTTTAAAAATTTTAAACAGACAGATGTGGGGTTTAAAAAATTTTTATTTGGGATGCTTTGGGGCAAAGGAGTCAAGGGGGTTCTCCCGCTTGCTACCTTCCATTCCTTTTTTGAGATATGGAGTGGGGATATCCCTCCCACTGTACCTTGGATCTTTGAAAGGGGACTGTAAAATGGTTTTATATATTGCAGAAACATTTTCTGATTGTAACAGTACTTACAGGTAATTTTAGATCATCTTTGATCTTCTGGAGTTGATGATTGACTGAATGTTCTCCATTCTGACTATTCTTTGATCTGTTTTAACATTAATTTTCATTTTCTTCAGCATTTGAGATCATTCCAACATTTGAGAGCATCCTATAATTTGCTGCACTTTTATACATTTTCCCTCTCCATCAGCTTTTACAATATTTGGAACGGACCATTTTACTTAGCAATTCAGAAGGAAATAAATTTTATAACAATGTGTGAAACATTTGCTTCCCTTCTTCCTTAATAAAGAAAAATTAAATGACACTCTTTTTCACAGAATGAATGAATTTCTAATTAAACTCCACATTGCAATTATTTTGAACAATGAATGAGTCAATTACTCAAAACAAGCAATGTGCATTTCATGACAGTTGGCCCCTGTTGTTTTCTATTACACTACTACATCTAGAAGTAAATTATTTAATTGCCATGCAGAAATATCACTGCTGCTAGTAACAGTTGCTCATCAGTTTACCAATGCTGTACTACTATGTTTTTGAACACAACTGTACAGGAAGTTTAATTTATAAAACATTCTTAGACAATGTATAGGAGCAGTTATATCTAGCTCATATGGCACATGCTTATCTTCTATGCTAAATATCCTTCTTACTAGAAACAGAAAATATTAGTTGTTGGAGGCATTACATCTTTTGTAAATGTTAAGTTTTTTTAAGTAAAGTTAATGATAGTTTCTAGATGTTAAAAGTCAGGAATGAGCATGGGTGGAATAGATCATCTTATCTCCTGCCCCAAAACCATATGTTAAACATCCTGGCTTCCTTGCAGGGGGTTCAAAGACTTTAGCAGAGAAATACTCATCAAACTGGTTTAAGACACATCCCCCCAAATCCTGTCATAAAATTACAAAGAGACAGTCGTAAATGGGGTGGGCAAACACGAATACCTCTAAATTACATTGGTTTGCCTAAATTATAAATAAAAACATACAAAACATTTATCAAGTTATATGCAAAATCTCACATCACAACACTCCACCCCGATGAATGTTTAGTACAATGTCTTTATAAACAATGTCTTTAAATTGTGCATAACTTGTGCATTGATTGGCAGTATTTGCTCTCCCAGTGTTAAAAGTTGTCCGTGACCATTTGTCCATTACATATCTCTTTATTTGAAAGACAATCTGAAGAACTTGGAAGCCTCCTGATGACTTGTATCTGCTCCAGCTTGCATCAACTCTTCTGCAGTCTTCATATGTCATCAGATCTGGTGGTTCAAAATGAGACAAGTCCACACCTTCCACTAAACTAGCCCACTACAATTTAGTCTGTTGTGTGAATTCTTAATCTGTACTTGTTCTCTGTCTAACTGCTAAATAGACCCATGTCCCAAACTATCTGTTTAAGCATATGCAGCTGTACAATTAACATCAAAATTTGAAAGGTAACATGCCACAGGTGCCGGGTATAACCACTTCTGCCCAAGTGAGAGCACATGTGCCACTGCATAAACTGTTCACAAACCAACATTTGTGGCCCCTCTGCACACATTTGATGTTGACTTAGTTGCCTCTTGTGCTTTCCTACCCATGGTGCAACTTTTGACTGCCATCAGCCTTTACCAGTATAGGCTGGCATCACCACCATGAGTCATCAAAGCTATGCAACTCTCATCATTCCCCAGAGGCCACCCTAGAGTTGTTTGCTCACCATATGCATACTCGTTGTGCTAAACACCTCAGTTCAGAATTGGCCCACTGGTCTTGTGCCTGTACCACAGCCGACAATCTCAGCAGGGCTTCCGTATTTTCCCAATTAGACTATACCTAAACATCGAGCCCATATGACTTGCAAATGTACCAGCTGCACCTGCTTTCCTGAAAAGTTCACCAATTTGCTCAGTATACCTTTTCTTATATTAATTATCCCACTTAATTAATTAATACCCAGAATCTATACTTTATGAGCCCAAAATGAATCCCCTTATTTTTGATATTTCTAACTGGTTTGTTCAGTTTACACCCCTTGGAATATAAATTTGCTGCAGTATTGAACAAACCTTTCCTTTTAAACTATAGCTATTGTGACTAGTCCTATTATTGCATGACTTGTGGACTTGTTACTCACTTAAACCCCAGTAAGTGTCTTTGTCTTGATGTCTCTTCAGTTCTTCTTCATGTCTTTGTCTTTATTCTTTACATGTTGTCTTTTCTTCATTCTGCTATGTAGGTAGGTCTGCAAAATGGAAGGTGACAAAGCAGTTTCTGTCCATCTCATTTTCTTGGCAGTCAACCTGGTGCCAATACTCAAAATTTGCTTCTAGGCATTCATTGGAACAGTTTAGCCGCTAGTGCCATGCCACTTCAATGTGCCAATGGTAACCCAATCTCCTGCATGGATTTTACTCTGCTAAATGCCTTCACTATTTATTACCTGCACCAACCCAAAGTCCATAAAAACCTTACAATAGAAGTTGATCTACAGAAATAACTGTTTTCCCTTTCCTGTCTTCCTGCGCTACCCTTCTAATTTTTTTTTCATTGCCTGTGTGTCCTTTTTTCATTGTATGGTAACTGCTACTGGAAAGATTGGGCTAAAACCTCTCCAGAATCCAAGTGCTAAATCCAGCATCGCTCCTAAAACTGACCCGTGCTTTTACTAAAGACCAGCTCACTTTTCTCCATTTTATTGCATGGAGATTCATAGGCTGTCTTTTTAAAAAACTGGTCAGTCAGGTTTCAAATTACTGAACCTAAGTGTGTGTGGTTTTTAATTACTGCTGGCCCCAGCACAGCTGTTAGGACCCTCACACCCCTGTGCATTCCTGACTTGCTGGCTGAGCTTCCTGCTGCACCATCCCCCATCCTTTGTTCTTTGGCTTGTCCTGATCCATTCAAACCAAATCCTAAACTGGTGCACTTTCTTTCCAACTCAGCCATTCTTGCACTAGCACATTCAGACCTTTCACACACAAGCACTTGAATTCCTTTCATTTCCATTGTTCTTTATTTTAATTTCACACTTTCTTCATTCAGTATCCTTAAGCCATTATCCAGTTCATGCCCTCTAGTCAAAATTGCCATTCACACTCACCAGCTTCTCTGCCTTCTGTCTGATCTCTTTGTTCTAAATCAAATTTCAATGCAGCACTGGTTACCTTTCTTAACAGTGGTAAAATATATCTATGAGTGTAGTATGTTCTTTAAATACTGGACAGACCTCAGAATTACTTGGAGATTGTGGTGCAGTGGAGAATAAAGGAAGAAAACACCCTTGCTGTTTTCCCTTCCTTTCATCTCTCTCCTTTTCCTCACACTCACATTCCCACTCTTTATCTGAGCACTCATCTGTCTCATGTAAGTCACCCACCCATGTTTTAGGGTTCCAGTCCGATCTGGTTACTACTGCCTTAACTTTCACCATGGGTGGTTTTCTCTCCTTGTTTCCCCTGCTTTCACTGCTTTCTACTTTAGCAGTGGGTGTTCTACATGCTAACACTTCACAATTATCACACCAACTGTTAAATCTTTCAAAACTCTCACACAACATTCCATAACTTTCACTTTCATTTACTTTGCTATTTTCTAATAATAATACAAAATAGTACACCTCTTATAACAGCAGTTGTCTTCTTTAAACCTGATCTATGTTTTCTTGCTTTTAATCCTTCCAGCCCCTTCCATTTTGTGGCACACTCAGCTCAGCTTCTGCTTTCTCTACCTGAACTACAGGTTTCCTAGCTTTAGCCTGCTTGCCTCTGCCACTCCACTGGAAGATGGCTGACTTTAATATAAATTTAGGCATTTCTGAATCTACAATTTACTCTAATACAATTTGCCAAATTTGTTATGGGTTGGCCTACTTTTGCCCCTGTAAGCAAACATACACATACATACACAAAGATTCTAAACGAATAAGTACCGTATGAATGACGAATGCATGTCCCATCACTCCCTAGCACTTTAACCACTTAAATGCCGTATGAATGGCATGCATATTTCATCACTTCCTAGCACTTTAATTAGGGACTCACTACGACCAGCACTAACAAACATGCGGGTGTCCTTGTGACACACATGAAGTCTCTACACTTTGTTGGTTATATTCCATTCAGCAACCAAACAATGTTT
This sequence comes from Polypterus senegalus, assembly GCF_016835505.1. Lineage (NCBI taxonomy): Eukaryota > Metazoa > Chordata > Cladistia > Polypteriformes > Polypteridae > Polypterus > Polypterus senegalus. The sequence continues at coordinate 5,041 of NW_024380849.1, read as the reverse complement.
TACTTCCACCGTATTTGTACACTGGGTGCCCTAAAATTCACATACATAAACAAACACATACATCAAAAAAGTATTTGCAAACAGGGTGCAAAACATGGTTACCCCAAAATCCTACCTGACTACACCAATTGTTTTATCTTGGTAGAGTAATATATATATTGCTCTACTTTCCCTATGTATTATTATTATGTATCCTTAGAATGCCTAATCTCACAGACTTACCACTGTATATAAGGTATTATTATCCCACCCTTCCCTCTATATCTATAACCTCAGGCAATTAGATGTAGTAAAAAGACAAGCAGGAGTTAAGTTACACATAAAATAATGTATTACTGATAATATTCATAAATAATAACAAAATGCAAAGTACATTTGAATATTGGCAACCATACAACCTGATAAAATGGTGATGTGTAATTCAGGTGGCACACAGACTTGTAGTTACTTAAAATGTCTCTAGTTAAGGCATCGTTGGTGCTCAGCTTTCAGCCACATGTCTGTTCAATATGGCTGCTGAGCTGTGCTCTTCATTGTGTTGTCTTCATCATCACAGGTTACCAAGAGAGATGCTTCTTCATCATATGTTGGTTAAAGGGAGAGAATGTGGTTGAGCAAGCAAATTTATAGGTTTTCTGTCCAAACCCTCCAGCCAATCCAGACAGCCATATCTCAGACCAATGGGTGGAATAGATCATCTTATCTCCTGCCCCAAATCCATATATTGTATCTGAAAGCGCTTCCTTGCAGGGGCAAAATCTCACATCACAGCAGCAGCCAATCGTTTCTAGACCAAACTGTTCTGGGTTGATGGTCCTCTGGAATATGTAGGTCTTCAACAGGAAGGGTATGGGTCTAAGAGGGTGGACAACGAATGTAATATCAACAGTGGAGTGGCAGTTAGTGTTTCATTCTGCAAGGAGGGAAGAGAAGGCATTATATCACATACGCCAGCCTGTGGTTCTGCAGGTTATTACCTCCACCTAAGCCCTTAACCTGTCTCCCATGTGTAAGTGCATGCCAGTACCTTTCTTGACAATCTAGGTGAATTGGATCGGCAGAATTGCCTGTTTTCTTTACAATTGTTCCAATGTTCAAGAGCAAATAAAACTTACAGCCCAGGTAACTGTATCTTTAAAAATATTTTTCTTTTATAGTTCATGAATTTGGCTCAGTGCTCAATATATACACACTATAGTTCAGTATTTTAGAGGTTCTCTGGGTGGTGTCCATGCTATAAAGTAGAACTATCAAATGAAGGTCATTTCTGTTTTCTTGTTTGCTGAATTCCTGAGAGGTCATTTTAGGTATCTAGTGTCATTTTGGGGCCAATAAAACTGAGATGTTGTATTATTTAATTGAATGTACAGAGCCACCTTAAAATAGTCCAAAGCTATCACGCATCATCGAACTCCTTACTTGATATGTGTTTGCGCTGTTGTTTGAGTGACTGGTGTTATACAGATGAGGAACTGAACAAGGCTCCTGGGGAAACTTACATCCAAAAAGATAGCAAAGTAATATAATTATACCAAGCAATAAACCTTCAGCATTTGGATTTGTGTGGGGACTCAGGATTGTATTAGAAGTGCAGGCGACATTTGTAACAGGAGATAGCCTGTCTGTTGCACTCAAAAAAGACAAGACCTGGTCTCTGCCCTGAGGGCTCTTAATTAAAAGCAGCAGCTCTTGAAGCGTCTGCCTGCCATTAGTGGGACAGCCTTGGGAGCAAGCAGTCTGTTGCATTTTTCATGATTTTCATGAAATATTGATGGCTGCTTCCTCGGTGAATCAGACTGTCTTCATCTTTGTCAATCTAACAGAGCCCATTGCTAAAGGTAATTAGATTCTGTGAGGAATGCTACAAAGTCAGAAAGAATACTTTCTGCCTGCTCAGAGCCAGCATTTTGCCTAATCCTTCCTCAATGATGAAGCAAGATGTGGGGCTGAGATTCCCTCCTAAGTACATTACGATAGTTTTATTGAGTTATTCCCCTGAGGGACTTTCATTATTGGCAAACAATGCTTAATGCAACTTGCATTCCTGAAAAGCATTAACTGATGCTCTATTCTATCTGCATGCAGCTGTTCCACTATGCATATTTCAGCTTTTCTTGACATGCTTATAGGACCACTAGATGACGGTCTCCCTTCGAACATAAAAGATACTAACCATGCTCTCCAGTTGTTTGACAGTTTTAGGTTTCACTGTCTTGACTGCTTTATTTTTACCTCTCTGTACTCCGTCTTTCCTCACAATGGAGTTCTCATTGACCTCAGACAGGCATTCAACAGACATCCAGTGCAGGATCATCTGCAAACACACTCATCAGATGGGCAGAAATGGTTCCTAAACCCTCCAGTTTCTCTTTGATGATAACTTTTTCAGTGGTGTTACCACCATCTTCATCAGTTGAGTGGCATTTTCTTTTTGTTCCTACATAGGCTTGGTTTCTACCCTTGTAAAGATGAATTGATGATTATGTTGGTGCTGACGCTTGCTTCCAGAATACAGCTACAAGAATTCATTAATGATTTTCCTAGTTTCCATTCATCTCTCAGCTTTACAGTCAACATTTCCACCACAAATCTACCATTTTTAGATATTAGCCTTTCTATAAGCTTTCCAGGACTTAAAACCTCTTTCTGTTTCCAAGCCAATAGACTCAAACAGTTACCTTCTCTGCAGCTCCTTCTGTCCCTGTCCTACTAAAATCTCTCTGCATCTTTCACGGTCCCTTAGAGTTCACTGCCTCTACAGTGATGAAAGACATAGAATGAGAGGTTTCTTCATTGACAAAGGATACTCTTCTCAAATTGTGGAGAGGGCACTCAATCAGTCTGGGAGTAGACCTTGTAACATCCACTCTAAGAAGAACCCCAATAATAAAACACACTGATCCTCCTTAATACCCTAACACTCTATCTTTCCCTCAGGTCACCAATCAAAATTTCCTTATTTTGCAGGCTGATCCTTTCACAGAAATCTTTTCTCCCTAACTCCTTCCTTGATCTCCATCCATCAACCACCCTAATCCTATGCAAACTTCTCATTTACAACTAACTTCACAGAGGAGAGCCACACTCTTCACCAAGGTACTTTGAGCTGGATTTTCTTATTTGTTTTTTGGATTTCCCTTTTGATTTGTGTTTTTGGATTTGTTTGCCTTTATATTGCCTTGTATACATATCCTTTATTGGTCTTCTGAGCATTTTTACCATTCCTGTCTTTTTTGTTAATAAACTTTCCAGTTATAAAGATTCATTGTTGCCCTTTGTTTATAGGCCAGGGTTTTTATAATTTCCCTCCCTTGTAAGGCATCTTTGTAAATCCTGGGACTTGATTGCATTTTCAATCTTTTTAAGCTAGCTCTCCTTTCATAGGCCTGTCTAGGCCAAAACCTGCTGTTTTGCGTCAGTTGAAGGTCTGGATGGCTTTGACTGAGCCTCTTCTGGTCTGGCCAGCAAACGTCCTAGGCTGTTTTTGTGGTTTAATTCTAGAAGTGTCACACTCTTTCACCATGTTTGGAACTCCTGATCATATCATAATTAAATGACAAAGCTCAGGATGCATAGCAGTAATTGTAGTCAAAGAGCAGAGCAGTAAGTTGAAATCCAAAAAGGGGTACACGTAACTAGACATAAGAAACATGAGAAGTAAATTGTAGTCAGAAAGCAAAAGAAACTACAAGAACTAGTAAATTCCATAACTAACAATGTGAAATAATGAATTGTTTTTTTTTTCTTTTAGGTGTCCTAATCTGGGATGAATAGGTATGCATGGAACTGCCTCTCATAATTAAGTTTGTGTAATTTTATTTTGAAACTACTAACGTCTTAATGTCCACTATTTCCAGGATCTTCTGTTTCTAACAATTTGAGAGCCATCGTTAGCACCACATCACATGTTTCAAAGGTTAGGGCTTCATGGATCTTGACCAGTGGGTAGTCGTTGTGACAGGATTAGAACACTAGAAAATCCTTGATGAGAACAGGCCATTCAGCCCAACAAAGCTCGCCAGTCCTATCCACTTATTTCTTCCAAAAAACATTGTCGCGTTTTGAAAGTCCCTAAAGTCTTACTGTCTACCATACTACTTGGTAGCTTATTCCAAGTGTCTATCGTTCTTGTGTAAAGAAAAACTTTACTGCTGTTTTTGAAATTTACCCTCAACAAGTTTCCAACTGTGTCCACATGTTCTTGATGAACTCATTTTAAAATAACAGCCTCAATCCACTGTACTTAATTTCCTTAATAATTTTAAACACTTCAATCATGTCACCTCTTAATCTTCTTTTGCTTTTAATCTTTCCTCATAATTCAACACCTGTAGCCCTAGTTACTCTTCTTGGGCCTTTTCTAGCACTGCTATGTCCTTTTGTAGCCTGGAGAGCAAACTGTACATAGTTCTCAAGATGAGGCCTCACCAGTGCATTATAATGGTTGAGCATAACCTTCTTGGACTTTACTCCACACATCATGCCATATAACCAACATTCTGTTAGCTTTCTTAATGGCTTCTGAACACTGTCAGAAGTCAATAACTTAGAGTCCACTATGACCTCAATTCCTCTCAGAAGGTGTACTCTCATTTTCCATCCGCCATTGTGTATTCAAACCTAACATTTTGACTTCCTATGTGTAATACTTTACATTTACTGACATTAAATTTCATCTGCTATAGATCTGCCCAAGCCTGTATGCTATCCAAGTCCTTCTGTAATGACATAATAGATTCAAAATTATCTGCTAATCCACATCTCTTGGTATTATTTTCAAACTTAACCAACTTGTTACTTATATTCCTATCTATGTCATTTATATACATTAAAATAGCAGTGGCCTAGCACTGACCCCTGTGGGAAAACCACTCTTAACGTCAGCCAATTCTGATAGGTTCCCCGATCATCACCTCTGCTTCCTGTGTCTTACCCTGCACCCATCTAAAAATATCACCCTGAATTCCCACTTCTTTAATTTGATGCCCAACCTCTCATGTGGCACCTTATCAAATGCTTTCTGAAAGTCAAGAAAAAAATA
>NW_024380848.1:0-11215 GCF_016835505.1 Polypterus senegalus | reverse complement strand
AAATGACGGTAAAAGTAAGGCGCGAGGTACTTATTTAGGCAGGCATATATATGACAGCAACACTCATGACAATGTCAATCATGTTCGTCATTATTAAAATGTTTCCTTTCGTTTTCATTACTTCTTTAACACACTACTTTCCGCCAGTAGCGGTATTTTGCTATATATATATATCTTTTGATATCGTGTACGTGTCTGCAAAAACTGGGGTCTCCTGCCCAGCTAAGTCGAGCAGCGCGTGCCATAGCTGTGCCGCCTTGAGACGCTGACTGCGCTTCTGCCTTAAGTCAAAGTGAGCACTTTTAATTTTTTCACCCTTCCCTGAGCTATAGCCCAGACAAGTGCAAACACGGACCCCTTTTCTATACCGCGCAACTAATATTAAGGCGATTCGCACTTTCTATTCAACGTATCCGATTATGAGGTCGTCGGCTCGGATTATGAAGACACGACATGAGTGGAGGACTGACCGTGCCATCACAGCCAATTTATGGCAGGAACATCTCACCAGTCTACACAAGACCCACCGCTGACTGTCCCCAAAAGACATCATAACGCCAGCAAACACATCTCTATACTATATAAAAAAAAAAGGCAATTTCCTTTCTTTACACCTTTATCCCAAACCAAAGCCTTTCTCTCTAACACTGCAGAGGACACAAAACTAATTTTCTTAATTGCTGGTAATGCCGTAAGGCACATTACCAGAGGAAGAAATTGAACGCTCAAATAGAAAATGTAATTTCTATACCACAGCCGTCGTGTAGCGCTTTCAAAAGGTATCTACTACCGAGATATGATCCATATACATTTTAGCTGCTGTTAGTACTACTTACCTGTTGTGTTACACAGTCTTTAAAATGTAGTTTACCCATAACCACTCAGTAGTACTCAATGTACCTGTACTTTAAAACGTTAATGTTTTACTGTTTAATAACTTATAGACTATATTTTATTTTTCCCTTGCACTCAGTGACCAAAGGTATACACACACATATAGACACATACATATATATATACCTGTGTGTATGTGTGTGTGTGTGTGTGTGTGTGTATATATATATATATATATAATATAATATAATGTAATATAATATATATATATATATATATATATATATATAAAATATAATATATATATGTATAATATAATATATATATATAATATAATATATATATATAATATAATATATATATATATATATAATATAATATATATATATATAAAATATATATACCTGTATAGAGAGAGAGATAGAGATATCTTCGATCAGTTACATATTTTTTTAAAATTTTTCCTTTTCTTTTCATACCTTCTTTAACACGCTATCTCGCTATGGTTGGTATTCTGCTAGTATGTGTATGTGTGTATATATATATATATATATATATATTATTTACACACAAATATACTATCAGGTGCCAAACAGGCAAATACATTGATTTTATGAATATATAAAGTCGGCGTCAGAATATATAAAGTCAAAACTTGAATATATAAAGTAATTCCCGAATATATAAAGTCAAAACTTGAATATATAAAGTCAGCGTCCGGTATACATAAAGTCAAAACTTTTTCTGAATATATAAAGTCATCGCTGGAATATATAAAGTCAGCGCGAATTTATAAAGTCATTCCTGATTATATAAAGTCAACATCGAGTATATAAACTCACTCCTGAATATATAAGTGAAAGTCAAAATCTATTGATTGAAATGACTCTGAAATGAACTAAGTTAACAAAACGTATTCAGAAAAATAAATTAAAAAAACACTGCTCGGTTAATTGGTTCCTGCCTTGCGCCCAGTGTTGGCTGGGATTGGCTCCAGCAGATCCCCGTGACCCTGTGGTCGGATTCAACGGGTTGGGAAATGGATGGATATTCCAGCGCTGACTTTGTATATTCCGACGCTGACTTTATATATTGAAGTTTTGACTTTACGAGGTGTGACAGAAAAGTAACGAGACTGGCAACACTGCAAGCGATCTGGCAACGCTACGCTGTTGTCCGGGATAGAGCACGTTATCAGTACCCTCCCATAGCTCAGTGTGAGTTTCAACTCCTTCCGTTAACTACGTGATTTTTGTGACTGCTATTAGCGAAGTTGTGTTTTTGGTTGTGCGACGCAAAATGGAACAACGGAATTTGGTGCAACGTTGTGCCATTAAATTTTGTGTTAAGCTTGGAGAATCGGCAAGCGTGACGTTGAAAAGTTAAACAGGCCTATGGGGAACATTCTTTATCCCGAGCTCAAGTTTTTCAGGGAGGCCTTCAACTTCAAAAACCAATGAAAACATCGAACGTGTGAACACTCTTGTGAGATCAGACCGTCGTTAACATTAAGAATGTTTAGTGAACAATTAAATTTGAACAGATTTACCGTCATCAAATTTTGACTGAACATTTGCACATGCGAAAGGTCTGTGCCAAAATGGTGCCGAAAAACTGCCCTCTCCATAACAGAATTTTTGACCTCAAAGGCATTCCTGTGGTTCCCAGCCCCTTATTCACCTGACCTCAGTCCGGTGACTTTTTCCTAAACTGAAAAGTCCTCAAAGGACGTCATTTCAGGACTTTAGAAAACATCCAAAAGAGTGTAACGGACATGCTGAAGACCATACCGGTTGAAGAATTCCAGCGCTACTACCAACAGTGGGAACAACGTCTCCATCGGTGTGTAGCTGCCCAAGGAACTACTTTGAAGGGATAACATTGATGTTTGAAAAAAATTAAAACTTTGGTAAATAAAAAATCAGTCTCATTACTTTTCTGCCTCACCTACATATCCAGCGCTGACTTTATATATTCACAGATATTCCAACGCCATCTTTATATACTCAGGTTTTGACTTTATATATTTGAGAATGACTTCATATATTCAAGTTTTGACTTTATATATTCCAGGCTGATCTTTATACAGTGGCTTGCAAAGTATTTGGCCTTGAACTTTTCCACATTTTGTCACATTACAGCCACAAAAATGAATCAATTTCATTGGAATTCCACGTGAAAGACAAATATTGGAATCATGTATGATTTTCGTTCCACTTCTCACGTGTACACCACTTTGTATTGGCTGTTTGTTGCTGTAATGTGACAAAATGTGGAAAAGTTCAAGGGGGCGAATACTTTGCAAGCTCACTGTATATTCAAGTTTTGACTTTATATATTCAGAAACAAGTTTTGACTTTATATATACCGACGCTGACTTCATATATTCAAGTTTTGACTTTATATATTCGGGAATGACTTTATATATAAAAGTTTTGACTTTATATAGTTAAATTTAGTCATCATTGCATAACTTTTTCTTTACCATAGAAATTTAAAGACTAAATTCAACTTCCATTCCTAACAAAGATATTTCTGGCGACTAAATAGAACCTACTTATATCCAAATTCGAGCTATTGAGCTGTCGCCTGCCTGCCTGAACAAGTCACCCTCGCTTCGCTCTTACTTTTTTACCGTTCATTTAATCATGGCTAGTGGAGGAAAAATTATAAAATGGAAGGAGGATTACACTGAGTATGGCTTTACCAAAACAATTATTGATGGCGAATCGATTATTCATAAAGCTTCAATTGGTGATCTGTTTTTCTGTGTTAACCTCATATTTTTTCATACTTCTTCTCAAACCAAGAGTGCGAGGGTAAAATGAATCGGAAGTGCTGATCAATGTAATCACAATAATAATAATAATGTAATATGTTAATTAATGTTGACTTATGTTTATTTTTTATTGTCTTCTATTTTTCTATTCATTTTGTAAAGCACTTTGAGCTACATTTTTTGTATGAATATATGCTATATAAATAAATGTTGATTGATTGATTGATAATCGGTGTACCAGGAAATCATGCATTGACAGAAGTTCCCCTTTGTTTGTAATGCAAAGTGTGATTAAATGCGTGATTTTTAAGCGTTATGGAGCACATGCATCAAAGCTTCTCAGCTGTGCTTGTGCTAAGAAACGAAACATTTTAAAAAACACGATTGTCAATGTGACCTTTTGTAAGTAGTGCCTGGAGGATTCAGTGTGGAGAAACTGTAGAGACAGCGTGTGTATTAACTTGTGGATTTTTCTGTGAGTATTTAGTGGCAGTGTCCAAACTCGCTCAGTATACACTGCGTTAGCTGTGGAGCTCAGCTCAGAGCAAAATGAGGTGAATGGGAGGGGAGATGATGACGTGACTCCCCCACCCGCCTTAACTGTCAATCCCCTACAAACACAGTCTCTCAGAATTTGCATAAGCACAGCCCCTCACCTGCAATTTTAACTTAGTTACAAAGTGATCAAAACTCTCGTTTATATCCTGCGCCTCTCATTAAACTTGTATCCCGATTACCCGTGGGCATGAAAAACACCAGCGGCAGCCTGTCAATGAACTTAATTTAAACTTTAGGTTTACACCGTGCTTTGTTTCCGAAGTAGCAGCACTCATGAATATGGTTGTATATGTCACTCGCTCGCTTCTTATTCTTTCGCTGCCTTCTCAATTATATAATGCATGTTTTCTTCAGGCTTTTTGGAGCTCTTCCTGGTTTTCTACATACCTGCGTTGACAGTCAGTTCATGTGATTGCTGGAGGCGTGATGATGTCACACTAAACTCCACCCCCCACGGCTTTTGAGCTCAACTCCATTACAGTAAATGGAGAAAAATAGCTTCCAGTTATGACCATTACGCGTAGAATTTCTAAATGAAACCTGCCCAACTTTTGTAAGGAAGCTGTAAGGAGTGAGCCTGCCAAATTTCAGCCTTCTACCTACACGGGAAGTTGGAGAATTAGTGATGAGTGAATGAGTCAGTCAGTCAGTCAGTCAGTGAGGGCTTTGCCTTTTATTAGTTTATATATACACTCACCTAAAGGATTATTAGGAACACCTGTTCAATTTCTCATTAATGCAATTATCTAATCAACCAATCACATGGCAGTTGCTTCAATGCATTTAGGAGTGTGGTCCTGGTCAAGACAATCTCCTGAACTCCAAACTGAATGTCAGAATGGGAAAGAAAGGTGATTTAAGCAATTTTGAGGGTGGCATGGTTGTTGGTGCCAGACGGGCCGGTCTGAGTATTTCAGAATCTGCTCAGTTACTTTGATTTTCACGCACAACCATTTCTAGGGTTTACAAAGAATGGTGTGAAAAGGGAAAAACATCCAGTATGGCGACTCCTGTGGGAAAATGCCTTGTTGATGCTAGAGGTCCGAGGAGAATGGGCCGACTGATTCAAGCTGATAGAAGAGTAACTTTGACTGAAATAACCACTCGTTACAACCGAGGTATGCAGCAAAGCATTTGTGAAGCCACAATACGCACAACCTTGAGGCGGATGGGCTACAACAGCAGAAGACCCCACTGGGTACCACTCATCTCCACTACAAATAGGAAAAAGAGGCTATAATTTGCACGAGCTCACACAAAAATTGGACAGTTGAAGACTGGAAAAATGTTGCCTGGTCTGATGAGTCTTGATTTCTGTTGAGACATTCAAATGGTAGAGTAAGAATTTGGCGTAAACAGAATGAGAACATGGATCCATCATGCCTTGCTGCCACTGTACAGGGTGGTGGTGTAATGGTGTGGGGGATGTTTTCTTGGCATACTTTAGGCCCCTTAGTGCCAATTGGGCATCATTTAAATGCCACAAGCTACCTGAGCATTGTTTCTGACCATGTCCATCCCTTCAGGACCACCATGTACCCATCCTCTGATGGCTACTTCCAGCAGGATAATGCACCATGTCACAAAGCACAAATCATTTCAAATTGGTTTCTTGAACATGACAATGAGTTCACTGTACTAAAATGGCCCCCACAGTCACCAGATCTCAACCCAATAAAGCATCTTTGGGATGTGGTGGAACGGAGCTCGTGCCCTGGATGTGCATCCCACAAATGTCCATCAACTGCAAGATGCTATCCTATCAATATGGGCCAACATTTCTAAAGAATGCTTTCAGTACCTTGTTGAATCAATGCCATGTAGAATTAAGGCAGTTCTGAAGGCGAAAGGGGGGTCAAACACCGTATTAGTATGGTGTTCCTAATAATCCTTTAGGTGAGTGTATATATGTATATGTATATGTATATTCATACTCAAAAAAATTAAAGGAACACTTTTTAATCAGAGTATAGCATGGGAAGTAAAGTAGTGAAGGTGGTTGTTAATCAGTTTCAGCTGTTTTGGTGTTAATGAAATTAACAACGGGTGCACTAGAGGGGCAACAATGAGACAACCCCAAAACAGAAATGGTTTAACAGGTGGGGGCCACTGACTTTTTCCTCCTCATCTTTTCTGACTATGTTTTCATTAGTTTTGCATTTGGCTATGGTCATGTCACTACTGGTAGCATGAGGTGATTCCTGGACCCTACTGAGGTTGCACAGGTAGTCCAAATTCTCCAGGATGGCACATGAATATGTGTCATTGCCAGAGGTTTGCTGTGCCTTCCAGCACATTCTCAAGGGCATTTAAGAGATTCCAGAAGACAGGCAATTACTCTAGGAGAACTGGACCTGGTGCTATGGGCTGATGGGTGCTGGCTATTGACAAGCATTTAGGAGTCCATTGCTCCGTAAAAGAAACCAGTGTTCTCTAAACTGAAACTGTATTTTGGAGAGAGGGTCTGTTCTGACCTCAAGGGGCGGAGCATCCTTCTGGCTCGTTGAGGCACGGGTTGATGATGTACCCATTTGCGACGGACAAGAATCCCCCTGCCTCCTTCTTGGGCTTCCGTGATTCCCTCCGCGGGCTGATTACACGGCGTGGAGGCAGCTTGAGTCAGGTCATATCTGTCTATAACTAGGTCTAAGTGTCGATCGGGAGTAGTCAAAAATATACTGCATTTATTTTCAGACCAGTCCCACCCCAGAATCATCGGAAAAGTGGGTATGGGGAGGACTGCCACAGGTAATTTTTTCAGTGATCCTCCCTGGTTGATGAAACATTGGGCAGTTTTATATTTACGGACTTCTCCGTATATGCATTTAATACTGGTCATTAATTTATCCACTGTCATAGTAATACATATCGGCTATCAACAATGGAAATGTTGCTGCCAGAATCAAAGAGTGCCTTGACTTTGAATCCATTAATGACTACATTTCTCGTATGGGATAGCGCCAGGGGTTGGTAAATGTACATAAACCACCCTCCACTTCCACCAGCATTCCTCCTTATCCCCGGGTAAGTTACGCACCCAGCGGCCTGGGAACGTTGGAACAGGCTCTGGAGCATACGAAAGGGACCGGGTTTGTGGGATGTAATCCCCAAGGAGTCCACTACAGGACCACTCTGTTCTCCCAGATTGTGAGGCAGGCTTAGCTGTTTCGAGGAACCTCGAAAGCTCCTCCATAGTGCGCAGTTCTCCCCAGACAGGCTGGGTAAAGTTTGTGGGAAGGCTTCCTTATTATCAGGAAGCAGGCCACCTGTTGCACTATTTGAAACGTGCTCAGCTCGAATGCCCTTAGCAATTGTGACATTTGTTCCCAGAGATCCTCTGCTTGTTCGCTGGTTGATTTTTTCAGGGCTGAATTCCCAGATTCTTAATTTTTCTACCTGCTGGTCTGGGGAAAGCCTATAATTTTCTAGGGTCTCAACCCCAATGGGCAGCTCAACTCTCTCTACTCTGATAGAACATAATAAGCCCCCTTTGTTTCCTCCCCAGGAACCAGCCCATATCTGTGAGTCTCTTTCATACTCTCCTGTGGTTAAATACAGCCGGTTTCATATTTAGGGAGCAAAGCCTGTTCTGAGTTACTCCTGACCCCGGACTAACTCCCCACTTGGAAACTCAGCCTCGATGCTCCCACCTGGCTAGTTTTAGGCCCTGTCCCGGTTTCTTCAGGAACACATCATCCGACTACACCACTGTCACAAGAACGACTCAAGACTAATGGAAGGTTTGGGACAGCCACCCATATATATGCCCTGGCTGCAAAAGGTTAAATTGAAGCAAGTTGTTTGCAAGACTGAGTCCAAAACAGAACTGAATATGTGGAGGTAAGATGGTGGCTTTAAAGGCCAGTGGAGGATGTGGTGTCATTTATGCCGGACCTGGAGTGGCGCTTCTGGACCAGAAGTAACCATCACAAGCACTGAGACCGGAAGTGAATGTCATCAGAGGTGCCAGAACCTGGTGGGATTTCCCGGGAATGGTCTGCAAGGAACTGAGAGCGACAGCCTGCACACGCCGCCCCTGGTCTGATGTAGAATTACAATTACTCAAGCCTTTAGTTGACACCTATTCGCATGTGTGTGACAATATTTATTTCTATATATATATGTATTTAAGGCAAAAGGCAGCTCTATTGCTGGCATACCTTCTTTCTATATATCACATCTTTGCACATTGTTCCTTCCGCATCTGGATAACGTGATGGCCACCGAACATGCTCTAGAGTTGTATGTTTGCTTTTTTTTTTTTGTACGGTCATGGTCATTCTCTCTCCTTTTTAATGATAGGTTGCTGAATAACATAGTAATTTTTTATTGAGAGAAAGTTGTTTTTACACCCTTTCCATTTTTACTAAAAGTAGAATTATTTTTTGTGGAAATCATGTTCGTTGTTGTTAATCATAAAGCCTCTTATGCTGATATGTGGCAATTGCATTAATAAGCCCCAGGTGTGACAGCATGTCTGTCATTATTTCTGCTGATTATAATCACAATAACCACTGCCCTTTTTTAACAAAGTAAACCACAGCTGTTTCATTTTTCCATTTCTAAGTACTTACCTTCAAGAAGTGGTCCTTTCAGTAGCTAATAACTGCAAACGCACTCTTTATGTAGAATGCTAAGAGCTAAATGGTAATGGTAGGGTGTTATCGATGATTTCTGCTGTCTGTAAAAGGAATAACTATTCAGGGACCATATTGGAGAGCTCTGAATGGCAATTTGTACATTTTTCAGCAGGAAAGATGCTCAGATTGCTTTACAACAGAGAATGCAAGTCAGGCAAAAAGCAAATACATTAATTCAAAAATCATGCAACTGTTTAACATTTCATTACATAATTATCTTGGAGAGCAGGGTTTTGTGGTGTCTTTTGTGATTTACTTTAATGGGTGCATTATTTGTTTAGTATCTTTTCAGAGAAATACATTTTTGCATTAATAGTCCATCTCTTTAAAATCATGGCTCTTCTTTAAAAGGTTTGCTTTTGTAATTTTATGAAAATTATGTTTTAACAATCATTTTAAACTCCCATTATCCTGTGGTGAAGTGAATTGTGTGGTAAAGTGTAAAAAGGTGTAACCACTTTATCTTTTGTTTCTGCTACTGCATTAATGCACTGTAAATTACTGGTTGTTAGCTAGGTTTTCACTGTTTCAGGTGAAATTATTTAGAATCAGAGGTCAAAATTGTAATTTCAGGGTTTTATTTTTTTCTTCTTTCATGGAAACCCCAAATGGTAGTTTAGTATTGTAAATAATTCAAGTTCTTTAAATAGGTTATGTGGAAGCTTATAAAGCAGGAATGTATGCACTGTCTGGCCTTCCTTAGCATAGACTTTTAGTGCCTTTTTTGCTTCTTGTGGTTTGGGTAATTGTTATATTAAATTAATTTTAATTCCACATTTAACAGGCCCTTTTACGTCATCAACATGTAAAATTCCTGTCCCTTTTAAGCTTTTTCTTAAACATTGAAATTTTCACTGTTATTAACCTTTCTGTAAAAAGATACTGTTACCTGTCTTTCTATCATGTAATTTGACTTTCTGTTGAATGCCCTCTTTGGAGAAGGTTGTAATGCTTCTGGGAAAAGAAGGCCAAACATTCAAAATCAATAAGATATGAGCTAGCATATCAGTATTTTCTATAGCCTCTATCTTCAATGTACTGTAATAGTTTGACACACAAGAGAGAATTGCATAGCACATTATTGCCTTTTTTAATCATTTAAGAATTAATTTACACTAACATCAGTTTCGTTTTTTACTGTAGTTTTGTTTCAAAATTCAAAGGATGGAGGGGGTAAAACTGTCAGAAGTTGTGCAAATTCATTGAATAAACAGACTTAAGCCAGAGTTATACTTCACGCGCATGCTGCACGACGCTCCTGCCATGCAAACGTTGTAGTGTTCATACTTGCGCGCGTACTTTACGTAAATCTGGAGGAATCCACCAGATGGCAGTGCGAGATATCACGGTGAGAACATGTTCGGCTTCTCTGTGCTGTGATGTGCCTAGAACACCTATTAAATTCTGATGACACCTTACTGCAATATCTCTGAAAAGGATGTTTATCGATTAAATCCATCAATCCAGGGATGTCTCCATTCCAGCAAGCATTGGGCACGAGTTAGAAACAGTCCCTTGATTAGGCCTCAGCTCATCGCAAGGTGAATACAAGCACACACATACACTAGCGTCATTTTAGCGGCACCAAATCCCCAAATCTGCATATCTTTGAAAGGAAACGAGCACAGTGTGGAATACAAGCAGGAAATACCAGCAACATAACTCCCTACGAAACAGCAGTGCTATCGCTCCACCACCGTGACACCCCCATGTGTGTAGTTAACAGTATTCATTATTTAAACAAAATTATATGTAAAATGTAACATACACACTTTAATGCATTTCATCATGAAAGTGATATCAAGCATAAATCTAAAGATTCTAAATGTGCAGAGAGTTGGAATATCATACATTTAATTTGTTCTGTTTGGCGATCTATTGCTGCTTTCCGCTGCTGTCAGGTCCAAGAAGCTCGTAGCGAATAAAAACTGGGATGACGTTTACGACGATCTGCTTTAATGATAAAGTAAACTACGAGGTTAAAGTGGACATTTCGAGATTAAAGCCGAAATGTCCACTTTAATCACAAAATAAACGTTTTCACCGTGTCCTTTATTTTTTTCTCAGTGGCTCAAATATAACACTATACATTATTTTGCTGTTGTTAAGTTGCAAAATAAAAAAAATAAAAAAGGCGGCATAAAAGATGGTATGTGAGACTTTTAAAATGTATTGTGAAGTGTAATGTGTGAAATGTATAGTGAAGAAATGCTTGACATACAGATGCATTCGTGGTGCTTTTATATTCAAGCATCACATATTCCTGATCGTAATGACACAATACATTTTAAAAGTCTCACATACCATCTTTTTCTTCACATCAACATAATGTATACCGCTGTATTTGAGCCACTGAAAAAATAAAGACATGTGAAAACTGTATTTTGTGTTAAAGTGGAAATTT
>NW_024380847.1:0-23035 GCF_016835505.1 Polypterus senegalus | reverse complement strand
AGGGAAAATGTGTCAAATGTCTGGTTCAGAGATGTGGATATAAGTTCATATATCCAAGTCTAGCAACTTCAAGTCCTGACCTTCAAATTGCTAATTCAAATCTTAAATTATAATTCAAACAAGTCATGGGTACTGGTTTCATTTAAACAAGTCAAGTCCAGTCATAGTTGAGGAGACCTGAGTTAAAAAAGTGGTTAAATTTTCATGATTTCCTCAGTTAATCTAATTTTATAATGTGTGAATATGCAGACATTCTAAACTGAAAATAGACTCAGTTTATTCGGTCTGGGAAGAAAATGTTCTGAAATGCTGTCTCCCTGGTCCTTCCACTGTCGGGTGTTCTGCTTGGTTAAGAGCCCCAGTCATCTGTCACAACACTTATTAACTAAATATTTCAACAATCCCCATCAATTAGAATAATTGCACTTCAGAAAATTGCGTTTTTCATCTTATTTGTGAACAATTTGGCCACATTATCATACCTTAAGACTAAAGACCTGCTCAACAAGTGTGAAAGTCCTGCCAGTAAGAGAGTTTGTTAGACTGATATCTAAGTGTTCAACTAGCTTGAACACGCAATTTTCAGATTGTTTTTTTTTTTTTACTTTTATGGTATGGTCAAACAGTCCTTATTTACTACTACCCTACTTGGATTGTGCTCTTCATTTAACTGTAGTAAAAAAAGACATAGAAAATTTGAAGGTAGGTATAAAATATAAAAGATATAAATTAGACAAACAACTAACAGCACAAATGTAAAAGCTATATAGATTTTCAGATACCATTATCAGTGTTTACTTATGAATATTTGTTTTTAGTATGTCATATTTTCTGATTCTCATGAAACAAATCACAGTTCCATATTACTAAGAAACAAAGTTCTTTGCTATTTCTCCACATTAGCATATAGTCCCTGAAATAAAAAGTTAAATCAACCTCTGTGATACCACTTAGTATACATTAAATATCTTAACTTTTTAGACATCTAAACTTTGGTCAATCTATGTAACTCAGGTGTCATAATGTAACATCTCAGCCATTCTAAAAAAATCTAACAACTATAGAGCATACATTAGAGGGCTTTTAGTAATGGCTTATAATACCATTACTTCTGGCACAGCACTTTGGGAATATCACTTATGGGACATCACTTACTGTATATGATATAGCAATTATAGACCTCTCCTCTGATGTATCCCTTATTGGCTTAGTGGTGGGAGATCCTCACTTGGATCGACAGTTCATTGAGATGGGAAAACAAGTAGACTATGTGTGCTCTTCGATTTAGAGCAGTGGTAGACCAAGTCGGTGGATCATAGTTGTGATGTAGGATTTTCATATAATTGATAAATGTTTTGTATAGCTTATTTATAATTTAGGAAACCAATGTAATTTAGTGAGACTTGGTGAGAGGCATATCTTGTTTATCCCATGTTTACTTATTTTCTTTGTATTTTACGACAGGATTTGGGGGATGTGTCTTAAACCAGTTTGATGAGGATTTCTTTGCTAAAGTCTTTTCTCCCATCCCCCACACAAAGCCAGGTTAGTGTAATATATGGTCTTGGGGGGCAGGAGATAGATGTCTTATTTCACCCATTGGTCTGAGGTATGGACTGTTTGAATTGGCTTGTCTCAGAGGCCTTCAAGTACCATAATGTCCTATTGGTTCTAGGAATTGAGAGAACATCTAAAATGTACTTGCTCAACCATTTCTCTCTCTGACTGACCCACATATGATGATGAAGACAACACATTGAAGGAGCTCAGCACATGTTATTGAAATTGACATGTGGCTGAAAGCTGAGCACCAACGATGCCTTAACTAGGAGACATTTTAGTAACTAAGTCTGTGTGCCACCTGAATTACACATCACCATTTTATCAGGTTGTATGGTTGCCAATATTCAAATGTACTTTGCATTTGTTATTATTTATGAATATTATCAACAATACATTATTTTATGGTAACTAACTCCTGCTTGTCTTTTACTACATCTAATTGCCTGAGGTTATAGATATAGAAGGGAAGGTGGGGATAAGTTATACAGTGGTAAGTCTGTGAGATTAGGTATTCTAAGGCTACATATTAATAATAATAGGGACAGTAGAGCAATATATATATTACCTCTACAAGATAAAACAAGTGGCGGTTGGGCAGGATTTTGGGGTAACCAAGTTTGCACCCTGTTTGCAATACTGTTTTGATGTATGTGTTGTTTATGTATGTGAATTTTAGGGCAACTCCAGTGTACAAATGCGGTGGAAGTAAAACATTGTTTGTTGTTGAATGAATATAACCAACAAAGTGTAGAGATTTCATGTGTCTGTGGACACCCGCATGTTTGTTAGTACTGGTGTAATGAGTCCCTAATTAAAGTGCTAGGAGTGGTGAAAGATGCATGCTGTCATTCATACGGCATTTAAGTGGTTAAAGTGCTAGGAGTGATGGGACATGCATTCGCATTCATACGGTATTATTCGCTAGAATCTTGTATGTATGTGTATGTTTTTACAGGGGCAAAAGTAGGCAACCCTTAACGAATTTGATAAATTGTATTAGAGTGAATTGTAGACTTAGAAAGCCTAAGTTCATTTTAAAGTCAGCCATCTTCCAGTGGAGGGCAAGGCAAGCAGGAAGCTAGGAACCGTAGTTCAGGTAGAGAAAGCTAGAAGCGAGTGAGTGCTAAAAATGGAAGGCTGAAGGATTAAAAGCAAGAAAACAGAGATCAGGTTTAAAGAAGACATGCTGTTATAAGAGGTTTACTATCTTGTATTATTGGTAAAAGGAAGATCATGATAAGGAAGTAAATAAGCAAAGTGAAAGAAAGTGAAAGTTATGGAATGCTGAGGAGAGTTTTGAAAGACGTGAACAGTTGGTGTGATAATTGTGAAGTGTTAGCATGTAGAACATCCGCTGCTAAAGTAGAAAGCAGTGAAAGAAGTGGAAACAAAGAGAGAAAACCACCCATGGTGAAAGTTAGGCAACTGTAACCAGATCAGACTGGAACCCAAAAACAGGGGTGGGTGACTTACATGAGACAGATGAGTGCTCAGATAAAGAGTGGGGAATGTGAGTGTGAGGGAAAGGAGAGATGAAAGGGAAGGAAAACAGCAAGGGGTGTTTCTTCCTTTATTCTCCACTGCACCACAACTCAAGTAATTCTGAGGCCTGTCCAGTATTTAAAGAGCATGCTACACTGATAGATATTTCACCACTGTTAGGAAAGGTAACCAGTGCTGCATTGAAATTTGATTTAGGACAAAGAGATCAGATAGAAGGCAGAGGAGCTGGTGAGTGTGAATGGCAATTGTTGACTAGAGGGCATGAACTGGATATTGGCATATTGATACGGAATAAAGAAAGTGTGGAATTAAAACAAAGAACAATGGAAATGAAAGGAATTCAAGTTTGTGTGTGAAAGGTCTGAATGTGCTAGTGCAAGAATGGCTGAGTTGGAAGAAAGTGCACCAGTTTAGGAGTTGGTTTGAATGGATCAGGATGAAACCAAAAACAAAGGATTGGGGATGGTGCAGCAGGAAGTTTACAAGCTCAGGCAGGAAGCCAGGAATGCACAGGGGTGAGGTCCCAACAGCTCTGCTAGGCCCAGCTGTAATTAAAAGCACACACTTAGGTTCAGTAATTCGAAACCTGACTGACCAGTTGTATAAAAAGACAGCCTATGACTCTCCATGCAATAAAATGGAGAAAAGTGAGCTGGTCTTTAGTAAAGAACATGGTCAGTTTTAGCAGAAATGCTGGATTTAGAACTTGGGTTCTGAGAGGCTTCAGTCCACACTTTCAGGTAGTAGTTACCATACAATAAAAAAAGGACACAGGGCAATGAAAAATAGAAGGGCAGCACAGGAAGACAGGAAAGGGAAAATAGTTATTTCTGTTTCAAATTTTCTGGCCTTTTGCAATAGTGCTACTTCTATAGTAAGGTTTTTTATGGACTTTGGTTTGGTGCAGGTAATAAATAGTGAAGGCAATTAGCAGAGTAAAATCCATGCAGGAGATCAGTTACATTGGCATTGGAGTGTGGACACTAGTGCCAAGCTGTTCAATGAATGCCTGGAAAGAAGTTTGAGTTTTGGCACCAGGTCGACAGCCAAGAAATAGATGGACAGAAACTGCTTTGTCACCTTCCATTTTGCAGACCTGCCTACATAGGAATGAAGAAAAGACAACACGAAAGACTAAAGACAAAGACATGAAGAAGAACTGAAGAGACATCAAGAAAAAGACACTTTACTGGTTTAAGTGAGTAAAAGTCCACAAGTCATGCAATAATAATAGGACTAGTCACAATAGCTATAGTTTAAAAGAAAAGGTTTGTTCATTACTGCAGCAAATTTATATTCCAAGGGGTGGAAACTGAACAAACCAGTTAGAATGCCAAAATAAGGGATTCATTTTGGGCTCATAAGTATACATTCTGGGTATTAATTAATTAAGAGGGATAATAATATAAGAAAAGGTATAACTGAGCAAATTGGTGAACTTTTCAGGAAAGCAGGTGCAGCTGGTACATTTGAAGACATATGGGCTCCGATGTTCAGGTATAGTCTAATTGGGAAATATGGAAGCCCTGCTGGGATTGTCGCTATGGTGCAGGCACAGGACCAGTGGGCCAATTCTGAACCGAGGTGTTTAGCACAATGAGTATGCGTATGGTGAACAAACAATCTAGGGTGGCCTACGGGGGGAATGATGAGAGTTGCAAAGCTTTGATGTCTCATGGTGGTGATGCCAGCCTATACTGGTAAAGGATGATGGCAGTCAAGAGTTGCACCATGGGTAGGAAAGCACAAGAGGCAACTAAGTCAACCTCAAATGTGTGCAGAGGGGCCACAGATGTTGTTTGCTAGAACAGTTATGCAGTGGCACATGGCCTGTCACTTGGGCAGAAGTGGTTGTACTGGCACCGTGGCATGTTACCTTTCAAATTTTGATGTTAATTGTACAGCGTCATATGCTTAGATAGTTTGGGACAGGGGTCTAATTAGCAGTTAGACAGAGAACAAGTACAGATTAAAAATTCACACAATAGACTCAATTGTAGTGGGCTAGTTTAGTGGAAGGTGTGGACTTGTCTCATTTTGAACCACCGATCTGATGAATATGGAGACTGCAGAAAGAGTTGAGCTAAGCTGGAGCAGATACAAGTCATCGGGAGCGCTTCCAAGTTCTTCAGATTGTCTTTGAAATAAAGAAGATATGTAATGGACAAATGGTCACGGACAACTTTTAACACTGGAGAGCAAATAC
The DNA here is from genome assembly GCF_016835505.1 of Polypterus senegalus. Lineage (NCBI taxonomy): Eukaryota > Metazoa > Chordata > Cladistia > Polypteriformes > Polypteridae > Polypterus > Polypterus senegalus. Next base: position 17,763 of record NW_024380847.1, on the reverse strand, counting down.
TGCAAATCAATGCACAAGTTATGCATCAGACTCTTGAAACAATTTAAAGACATTGTGTATAAAGACACTGTACAAAACATTCATCGGGTGGAGTGTTGATGTAGGATTTTGCATATAACTTGATAAATGTTTTGTATGTCTTTATTTATAATTTAGGCAAAACCAATGTAATTTAGTGGTACCTTGGTGAGAGGCATTCTTGTTTATCCCCCATGTTTACTATTTTTCTTTGTAATTTTACGACAGGATTTGGGGGATGTGTCTTAAACCAGTTTGATGAGCATTTCTTTGCTAAAGTCTTTTCTCCCATCCCCCACACAAAGCCAGGTTAGTGTAATATATGGTCTTGGGGGCAGGAGATAAGATGTTCTATTTCACCCATTGGTCTGAGGTATGGCTGTTTGGAATTGGCTTGTCTCAGAGGCCTTCAAGTACCATAATGTCCCTATTGGTTCTAGGAATTGAGAGAACATCTATAAATGTACTTGCCAACCACATTCTCTCTCTCGACTGACCCAATATGATGATAGAAGACAACATTGAAAGAGCACAGCTCAGCAGCTCATATTGAACAGACATGTGGCTGAAAGCTGAGACCAACTTGATGCCTTAACTAGAGACATTTTAGTATCTGCAAGTCTGTGTGCCACCTGAATTACACATCACCATTTTATCAGGTTGTATGGTTGCCAATATTCAAATGTACTTTGCATTTTGTTATTATTTATGAATATTATCAATAATACATTATTTTATGTGTAACTTTAACTCCTGCTTGTCTTTTACTACATCTAATTGCCTGAGGGTTATAGATATAGAAGGAAGGTGGGATAAGTTATATACAGTGGTAAGTCTGTGAGATTAGGTATTCTAAGGCTGCATATTAATAATACAATAGGGGACAGTAGAGCAATATATATATTACTCTACCAAGATAAAACACATATGAAATGGGGTTAGGGAGAGGCTGCATGACACATGGTCAGCATGGCAGAGGTTCCAATGCTGAAGTGGTACATTAATTGGAACAATGACACATTAATCACAGTATTTAAGGCCAACTCTAGATAGCATATCTTTCTTTATGAATCTTTAAAAGACAAAGTTTGAAGATGCTGCTTTTGTTCCTGTGATTTTTGACATTCAGATCTTGCAGATAGCCATTCCATTCTTTTGACATGTAGTCTTTAGTAAATTAAAATATTCAAACTGATGAGCCCCAGTCCTGATCCCTCCATTGGGGTTGTCCTCCAAAAATGCTTGATGATCGGATTAGGGGAAAGAAGGAGAATTAATAATATATTAAAAGAAAATTTGAAAATAAAAATTGTGAAATGTTAATGTCTTCCATCCATTTTCACCCATCATCCTGAGCAAAGTTTGAGAGAAGATGGAGCCTTCTATCAAGTATAATTGACAGAAATTTTTGGGACAAGCTATCCACTGCAGACCATTATTCACACACAAAACATCATTAGCCAGTTTAGCATATCAATCCATCTAACGAGTAAATAAAGGAAAACCTAGAGGAAACCAAACAAATATGCAAAGTCCAGAAGGAGGACCTGGAACATGAACTCGGCCCCCTCTTACTGAAACCAGCACTACCACTGTGCCATTGTGTCCTGAGGAGATGGTAAACCATTTATCATAAGTCAGGTCATGTACCAAAAAGTTTTTGCAAGTCAAGTAATTTTTAAAAAAATAAAGCAAGTCATAAGGCTGAAAAATTAAGACTTGAGTGCAACTTGACCCCATTGGCAAGTCAATACCAGGAGCTGGTACACCACCAATGATCTAGTCTCCTAATGTAGCCTCAAACTGTTGACACCAAATGCCTGGAGAGTAAAATGCTAAGAAAATGCAGTTTGATATTTTTTTGAATCTGTAATGACAAATATCATTGTACATTTGGCCCCCACCTCAACTGCTCACTGTGGCCAGGGGGCAACACTATCTGATTCACTTTTCTAAAGGCTGGACCCAGCCAATCCAAGCTCAGGTAATTCTTCCTGGATTTGCATTCCCAAAGCCAATGAATTTAATTTCTCTTTTCGTGCTTGATCATCTCTTTTTTACCTTCAATGGCTCCAACCCTTCTGATAGTGTCTCCTCCCAGGCTTGGAGGCCCCCACCTAATTCATGCCGAAATGCTACTGTATCTCCATCTGACATTTTCTCAAAGAGGATTTTTCTAAGAGTTTTAACATCAGTCTTAGGTTCCCTTCAGTGTTCACAAAAATATTTCTTTTCACAATATTTACACTTTGCCTTATAATAAAGGAAGTCAAAATAGATGGTATTTGTTCAATCAATTTTTTCCTCCCTTGGGATCCAGTTAAATTAGTTAAATTGAAAAGGGAAAATGAAAATGTGTCACCTTGATGGAAAAAAAAATGGCTTAAACATTCAAATGTAGGCTGCCTTCAGTTGTAAATTCAAGATTTTTGAAGAGAAAGAAGGAATCATGATTTGCCATGTCAACAGGTGGCTCTTTATTTGTGACTGTAGAAATCCATTTATTTTAAATGTTACAGTGCTGTGGCTTAATTAGCTGAGAGATCTATTTTACATTGAAAAACATGGCTATCAGGGGAATAATTTGTCAAAATAACAAAGAAACAGTAACCTCCTTCCATTTATTGTTTTTTAATGAAGTGCTTTTTGTTCTTCACTAAGCAGGTGACATGTGTTTTGTATAATTAGGGAGTGGAATATTTTTATACAATTCTTATTAAAGATGGAATTTACATTTTTATCAACTTGACAAAAGTCAGTGACACAAAGAGATATCTGGGGTTTTACGATTGCTGACAGTTTTGTTTTTAATTATTTGTTTGATTTAATGTGCTTTTTCTTTTTAAAATCAAAATATCTATTTAGTAATAATTAGGTGAGGTGCCACTGCAGTACAGTTTTAATATTTTTGCCCTATATATTAAGAACAGTGGAATTTTACATATGCTTGTTCTTAGTAACAGAGAAAAGGATAAAATTAAAGTGAATACAGGCAGCAAGATCCAATATACAATGTAAAATAAACCAAAAACATCACTTCAAAATCATGGTGAAAGGTGTTTGAGCTCCTTTTGTACAATCTCATCATTTCTTTCCGCCAGACTCAGTCAGGTTTTCTGCAGCTGGATGTGATGTCTCAAGGACTTATTGAATATTGAAATAATACTTAAGATTGCAAACAATAGTGTGTATATGTTTGGATTCTCTTTCAACTTCCACATTTGCACTGATTGGTGACATTCAAGGTCAGTTCCAGTCTTGAGAGGTTTGAAGGACCCTACAACAGACCACAGAGCCCTCTCCTAGGGTTGCCAGTTCATTCCCTGTCTCTGACTCACTATGTGAACTTCAATAATTTAAGCTGCCGTGCCCCCGCCGTAAAAATATATAAAGAAAAAATTGACTAAGCATCTGGAATGGTATTCACTGCAGAAAGGTGCTATATAAAATATTTATTGTTCATCATCCACTTCCCTTTCCGATTAAAAGTGTAACCTCTCATCCTCAAATAAACCTTTTTTTATGGGACTCTGTCTGTGTGAAGAACAAATCATGGTAGGTGCTGTCACCACAAGCTTATTGGCATCTAGCTGTTCATTATTCATTTCCAGAAACTGTCAAGTTACAATTCCTTTTTGGGCATTTGGATGACACACAAAGCATAGGTGTGATAGAAGCCACAAGGGGCACCATGGTTACATTTCATTAATCATATGAATGATGTGACTTTTTTCAATTCAGTTTGATAGTTCGAAGCTCTTTTTTTCTAAACTAGTAATTCAAGATCAAAATATGTGAAACAAATCATATTCATATTCATAACCACTTTCCAAATGATATGATGATTATTTTTATTTCACACCATGTTTGATTACCCTACGTTTCATTTATCATTGGTGAATTAGTTTCCTCTAATAGTTTATTATAGTATCAGTACTGAAGGAAAACACCAGGCCAAGCCTGGATAAGATTCCAGTAATCATAAGGACACAATTTTTAAACACATCTGAACTCACTAAATCCAAACCATTTCCATGTTGGCAGCTGGTCTAATTGCATGTAACTGATTGTTAGCAGAAACTTTAAAGCCTTTGGGGTGAACTTTGTAGACACATCAAAAATTGGAATATGACATGCCTGTCCTAGGTGCTTGAAGATTAAGGGGTAAGGATTCAAGGGGCCTCCTGGTTTAGGTGAGGTCTCCCTTTATCATTTTTAACAAGAAAAGGTAACTAACAGAGGTGAAGAATTAGCATACTGTAAAGGGAGTATTCCCTGACAGCACATCAGAGACACTTTTATATGGAAAAGAGCACTTTCCAGAGCCTCAAAAGGCATTGCTATTTCTCTCCAACTGCTAATTATTAGGTGGCAGGACAGATCCTCATTTCAATCAGCAGTTCACAGAGATGGGAAAACAAGTAGACTGTGTGTACTCACACCCATTTGAGCAGTGGGTGGACTTAAATGGGGTGAAAGCATGTGAAATTAGGTTAGGGGAAGGCAGCGTAATATGGGATCAATCATGAAGGGGGTTTCATTGCTGAAGTGGTATATTAATTGGAACAGTGATACATCACTACAGCATTTAAGACCAACTCCTAGATAGCATACCTTTCATTATGAATCTTTAAAAACAAATTTCAAGATTTTGTTTTATGTCTGTGACCCTGATGTGCTTGGAGCTGATTTTGTTAGGGGAAGCTGTAAAGCGGGGTTTGGGGTTGGGGATGTTGAGGGCACATGAAAAATCGGAATATTGCATGCCTGAACTAGATGCTTGAAGATTAGACATAAGGAATGAAAGTGTCTCATTTGGTTTCAGTAGAGGTCTCCCTTTATCATTTTTTAAAAGAAAAGGTAGCACTAGTAACAGAGTTAAAGGATTACCCTAAAATGAATCTCCATGACAGTCCATCACAATTGCAGTTTCATATACATAAAAGAGCACCTCTTGAGCCTGTAAAAGGCATTGCTATTTCTCTCCAACTGCAGCTTACAGTGTTAAGGAGCAATAAGTAGGGTATTCTAGTCACAGTATACTGTAACTCATTATCAGGATTCCAGCAATGGCTCTGAATTAGAATATTTGGGCCAACTGTAACATCACACAAAAGCTAAAAAAGAAGGGAAAAAAGAAAAACTTCAAAACATTGCTTTTTTTCCATGTTTTACATTAATATATAGTGTAAAACAATTTCCCATTGTTACTTGTTATTTATTTATAGATTGCATTATTCTTGTTCTAAAATTAGTCGGGATGAGGTGCCTTAAATCTAGCGGGGGAAAATCTTAGAAAACTGTAAAAGTAGAAGTTTTAATCATTGAAAAAAAAGGCAAAATTAATTAATCGCGACCATTGATAAAAGTTCCATTCATCCTTCCACACCAACCAACCATCCCAACCCCAACCCTAAATTAAACAATCCATCATTTTTCCCAAATAAAAAATTTTTTTAAAATTTTTTTAAAACACAAACTTTCCCCCTTTTCCGGGGTTGGGGGAAGGATTTAATGTGACACTAAGTAACCCAGTTTCGTTTGCTTTAGAAGGGATGAAAACCCTTTCCCAAGAACTGTGAGGTCACTTCCCCAGGAAAAAAACTGTTACCTTTCGCTTCTGTTCCACCATAAATACCCCAACACCAGGAAGACAGCGTCAAAACCATTGAGAAGTGCTACCCAAATAATCCCAAAAACCTTTGGGAAAATTGAATTTTTTTTTTTCCCAAATTCACCCAAAAGTAACAGACATTAAATGGGTTATTTTATGTGGTAAAAACTTTTTTTGTCTCTTTACCCCATATTAAAATTTTTAAAGAAACTTAAAAATGGTCTCGTTTCTTTGGAAGATTGATTTTAAGATGAAGCCCGTTAACAGAGGTGTTATTTTTCCTTTTTATTTAATTATCACCCATGTATCCTGTATTTATTTAAACCCCAAAGGGGGATTCAATTATATATGCAAGTATATCAAGCAAAAATAAAAAAAGGCTCAAAAAAAGCCCCCCTGTTATTAGCTGATGATAACTGTACAGAATTTATACCAAAACAAATTGATTTTTTTTAGAGACAAATTATTTTTGGGAAGTCTCTGCAGGAATTTTTGGGAAACTCTAAAGCATTTTAAAGGACTTTCATTTCATATCTCCCAAAAAATAAATCAGAAACCAAAAAAAGTATCAGAGCTAATCAGTGAAACCAAAAAAGATAAAAATGACAGGTCTCCAAATGAGGGACTTTATAGGAAAACCCCAGGCTTTGGAATCAGAACTCAACCCTTGACAACAATAGAAACGGAACAACCATTTTTTAAACAACGCACACTAGAACACAGAGGAAGGCAATACACATTAGCTCAAAAATCCACAACAGGGGAAACTCACAGTGCAAATTGGTAATTACCAACAGAGAACAATTTATTGACTATAAAAAAAATAATGCCCCCATTTAGAGACTACTATAAGTCTTTATATTCTACTCAGTTTAAAGAAAACAAATACAATCTAATTTGTTTTTGATGCATTACAGATAGCAAGTAGATAGTCTCATAAGAGGAACGGAAAAAAAACCTTGACAACTGAATTCTAGATGCTATAAACTCACTACATGGAAGTAAGGCCTATATACTGCTGAATTTTATATAAAAAATACTATTATAACTCCTTTCTTCTTAAAATTTATAAAGCCAAGACAATAAAATTAAACCTCAAATTTTGACAATCTCCGCCTGAATAATGATATTAGATATTGCAAAGGATTAGAAATACTTCCTTGTAATATCACAAGACCAAACTGATTTTTAAAGGTAGAACTAGCTTCCAATTTCGCTTGTTAATGTAATGTATTAGCATAAATCAACTTAATATATCTTATTTCTTTGTAAAAGAATGTATAGTTGGAGTGATTACCATTCACAAAAATTTGGTTTGGCTAAACATATGTGCATGTGGTTCAAACACTCATACTAGTCCAGAAGCCAGTTTGTATTAACAACATTGTTTCAGACTACTTCAAACTAGAATGTGGCACTAGACAAGGATGCCCCCTGTCACCACTGCTATTTACAATCATCATTGAGCATTGGCTGTTCATTTTGCATCAGAGAAAGACTTCAAAAGAAAATATCAATATATGGAGATTATATGGTACTATATATATATATATATATATATATATATATATATATATATATATATATATATATATATATATTTTTTTCAGACCCACAACGTTCTGTGCCTGCAGCACTAGCAGAATTTCTAAAGATATCTGGTCTCAAAATTAATTTGAATAAAAGTGTTTTAATGTGATTTCTCTAGCAAACAACATTAGTTTGGGACATATTCCCTTTATCATCACAGACCAGTTTAAATACCTTGGGTAAACATCACAATTAAATAAAAGCTCTTTTTAACAAATTTGCTGTCTGTATGGAAAATTTTAAACAAGACATGCATGTTAACACTGTCAAGATGAATATCCTTCCTAAGCTTCTGTTTCTTTCAAAACATCCCCAAAACCTGTACATTAAATTGCTGGAGACTTTAACCATGTGACACTGGACAAAACATTATCTGCCTTCTCCCAGTATGTGGATTGTAACAACCGGAAATAGGACTATTGATCTACTGTATGCAAATGCCTGCCTGCTGCCGCGCTGCCTGCGCTTTGGGAAAGCAGATCATAACCTGGTTCTGCTTCAGCCTCACTACAAACCAAGAGTGAGGGAGTTACCTACAACCACACGCTCATTCAGGAAGTGGTCCCCTGAGGTAGAGCAGGCTCTGAGAGACTGCTTTAGAACTATGGACTGGGATATCCTGCAGGGGTCACATAGTGAGAACATTGAGGAGGTTGTTGACTGCACTACTAACTGCATCAACCTCTGTATGGATGTTGTAGTTCCAGTAAGAACAGTACGCTGCTATGCTAACAACAAGCCATGGATTATAAGTGACATCAAGGGCCTTTTGAACCAGAAGAAAAGGCTTTTTAAAAGGGGGTGATCAGCATGAGCTCAAGTGGTGCAGAAGGAACTCTGAGTCCAGCTCAGGGCGGCAAAGGAGCAGTACAGGAGAAAGCTGGAGCAGAAGTTGCAGAATAACAGCATGAAAGAAGTGTGGGATGGGATGGAGATCATCACAGGCTGCAGCTCAAAGCGGGTGCCACCATTGAGAGACGTGGAGAGAGCAAACCAGATGAACAACTTCTTCAACAGGTTTGACCACCCTAACCCACTCTCACCTCAGAGTACTGCACCCTCCACCCATCCTTCTACTGATTCCAGCATAGGAGAGAGTTTCCAACCCACAATTACAGCAGCCCAGGTAAGCTGAGAGCTGAGGAGACTTTGTGCCCAAAGCAGCGGGTCCAAGATGGAGTATTGCCACGACTGCTGAAGGCCTGTGGCGTTTGGGGCTGGTGTCCTCGACAGCATCTTCAAACTGACCTGGGAAAAGGGAAAGTCCAGAGGCTTTGGCAAACATCTTGTATCACCCCAGTCCAAAAAAGGGATCACAACCTAGTGAGCTGAATGACTTCGGGCCCGTGCCTGACGTCACATGTGATGAAGACCACGGGGCAGCTGCTGCTTCACCAAATGAGGCCACAGGTCCGCCCCCTCACCCTCTGCAGTTTGTATACCAGGAGAAGGTGGGAGCGGAGGATTCCATCAGCTATATGCTACACGATCCCCCTCCCACTTGGAGAGAGGCAATGGTGTTGTAAGAGTTATGTTTCTGGACTTCTTAGCGCTTCAACACATTCCAACCTCTGCTCCTTAGGGACAAGCTGACAGAAATAGAGTATACTCATACCTGGTAGCAAGGATCGTTGACTATCTTAAAGACAGACCTCAATATGTGCATCTCGGGAACTGCAGGTCTGACATTGCGGTCAGAACACGGGAGCACCCAGGGACTGTACTTTCTCTGGTCCTGTTCAGCCTATATGCATCGGACTTCCAATAAACTCAGAGTCCTGCCACGGCAAAAGTTTGCAGACGACACTGCTATTGTGGGCTGCATCAGGAGTAGGCAGGAGGGGGGTATGGGAACCTAATCAAGGACTTTGTTAAATGGTGCTACTCAAACCACCTACAACTGAACACCAGCAAAACCAAGAAGGTGGTGGTGGATTTGGGAGGCCAGGCCCCTCATGGACCCCGTGATCATCAGAGGTGACTGTGTGCAGAGGGTGCAGACCTATAAATACCTGGAAGTGCAGCTGGATGATAAATTGGGCTGGGCTGCCAATACTGATACTCTGTGTAAGAAAGGACAGAGCCGACTATACTCCTTAGAAGGCTTGGGTCCTTCAACATCTGCCCATAAGATGCTGCAGATGTTCTATCAGACGGTTGTGCGAGCAGCCTGTTTTCTACGCGGTGGTGTGCTGGGAGGCAGCATAAAGAAGAGGGGTGCCTCACACCTGGACAAACTGGTGAGGAAGGCAGGCTCTATTGTAGGACACAGAGCTGGACAGTTTGACATCTGTGGCAGTATGACGGGCACGAGCAGGCTCCTGTCAATAATGGAAAATCCACTGCATCTACTGAACAGGATCATCTCCAGACAGAGGAGCAGCTTCAGCGACAGACTGCTGTCCCCATCCTGCTCCACTGACAGACTGAGGAGATTGTTCCTCCCCCACACTATGTGACTCTTCAATTCCACCCAGGGGGGTAAACGTTAATATTATACAAAACTATTGTCTGTCTGTTATACCTTCATTGTTATCACTCTTTAATTTAATATTGTTCTTTATCAGTATGCTGCTGCTGGAGTAGGTGAATTTCCCTTGGGATTAATAAAGCTATCTATCTATCTATCTATCTATCTATCTATCTATTATCTATCTATCTATCTATTATCTATCTATCTATTATCTATTAACAAATTATTTTTTAAGTAATTAGATTCAATCATAACCTCATTTAACATACAACCAAAGGGCAACTCTACAATGACCTAAAGCAGAATGCAGTATGGCACTTCTAATTTTCAATATTATTGCTGGGCAGCAAATATATAAGCTATAAAAACCTGGAAATTGACACAAATAGATGAACACACACAAGCTTGGTCCGCAATAGAAATAAAATCCTGCAGTAGCTCTTTATATTCCTTTGCTTTGACCCCAGTAAATATAAGTTATTGTCAAAATACTAACAACACAATTGTCCTTAATTCACTCAGAACATGGGACCAATGTAGGAAGCACTTCAAGATAGAGAAGCTTTTACCTGTGACACCTCTACATGATAACCACCTTTACTTACACAGTTTTAATGTTTGGAAAACGGGCAAGATTAAATCATTTAGAGATCTGTATATAGATAATGTCCTTGCATCCTGCAAAGAATTACACCCCAAATTTAGCTTCTAATCAACACAATTTTTCCACTATTTCCAAATCAGAAACTTTGCTAAACGAAATCTGCCCAATTTTCCTCACCTCTCGCCTATTTCTAATCCAAAAGAAATATTGATCAGTCTTAAATACTCAGACCTAATCTCCATAATATATCAAAATATTTTAAAGATCCCTTCCTTTCAAAGATCCCAGAGTACAGTGCAAAAGGATTTTACTCAACATTTCGAAAAGGAGTGAAAGGCAGCCATGCACAGAATTCACTATAGCTCCATATGTACAAAGCATTCAATTAATCAACTTCAAATCTTTTATTGAGCACATCTCCCTCATTTAAAATTGTCCAAAATGTTTCCTTGGCAAGATCCAACCTGTGAACATTGCAATCAATCTCCACCTCACTGGACCATATGTTTTGGGTGTGCACCAAATTAGCATAATTCTGGACCAAAATCTTTAAAAGTCTTGGTGTCACAATCAGTCCTAATCTATTAACAGTTGTGTTTGGTGTAGTCCCAGATGGCCTTAAAGTAAAGGGGGAAAACTGTAATTGTCAATACTTCATTACTAGCATATGACTTATCTTGCTACAGCTGGAAAAATCTAGCCCACCTCTTTTAAATCACTTGGTAACCAATGTTATATACTATTTGAAATTGGTGAAAATAAAATTTCCCAACTTAGAGGATCTATTCAAACATTTTTAAGCCTGGCAATAATCAACAATATTTTAGAATAAGTATTTATAGTGGGGAAGGTTCTCCCCCTTTACTACTCTTAAAGTTTTACCTGGCTGTTGGTCTTCTCTTTATCTTGGGTGGGGCCGAATTGAATTTAGTTTTGCTAAGTTTGACTTTATTTATGGAATGTTACTTGCTTTTAATAATTTCAAAAAAAGAAACTTATCATTGTATCATTGTTGTTCGGGAAAATTACCTTTATGGTGCAGATATGTCCAAATTTCAGGCCAGTAATGAATGGTAGAGCTCTTTCTCCCATGACGCTTCATGTCAATTATGAATCTTTTTTTAAAAACAAATCCAGCCAGCCCAGTGCTTGGGCTTGAATTATTATTTATTTTAAAAGGTGAACCCCAGGAAGGGGTGACCTAGCAGTTAAATTTTTACTGTATTTTGAAAATTCAAATGTTACTTTCTCAGATCAGTAGCAAAAGAAGTCCTTTCACCACTGCAAAAATGTTCAAGCAAGGAAATGTCTTATATTATGTTTTAAATTTTTTTTTTCCTTTTGTAAGAATTTTATTGTCAAAACATTTGTAAAATTATTTAGCATGTTTTGAGAAGTCTTGTAATAAATTTGCTTCCCCCCAAAGATTTTTAAAAAAAGAAAAACAACTCTATTTAAATTTTGTTTGTCTATTTTTTATATGAGCAGGTATTTGATTTTTTGTAAGGAAAATGGGGAAAATTTACTGAAGGATTTTTCCCTTAGTAGGGGATGGGGCTTTTTTTTAGTAAATTAAAGTCATGTTGAAGCCAGGATAAAAAAAAGAAACCTGATTGTTTGTTGATTTTTTTTCTCACAAAAATTAAATCTGGAATGGGGGAGAAAAGAAAAAGTGGGAATGTGGAAAGACAAAGTTGAAGAAAAGGGTTTTATCTCTTTAATTATTTTTAAACAGCTTTTTATATTGTTTTATATTGATTTATAAATTTTTTGATTGAAGCATTATTCGTTTTTATATTTGTATCACAGATGTAAAAATACATTTGATATTTTTTGTTTTTTTTTATTTATTCATGCAGTTTCCATTTTAAGTCATAGGGAAAAGCCATGCCAGTGCAAGGGCTTCTGGGGAAAAACAAAGACCAACTTTGACATGCCCAATAAAAAAAGTTTTTACAACCCTTTTGGGTACACAGGAAAACTAAATGTGGAATTGATCCGTCCGTATGCATAAAAAGGGTTTAAAAGGGGCCTAACCTTTTAGAAAAAAAAAAAAATATTTATATTTTGTTGATGATGAAAAAAGTGCTTAATAAATCATTTGCAAGTTTTATTATGTTCCAAGTACATTGGCCTTGTGATAATTTTCCTTTTTATCTTATAAATAAGATTTAGTAAATCTTAAAAATACCTTTTTGCCATTAATATAAACTTTAAATACATTTGTATTCCTTTTTACACCATCTGGATTTGTTTAGCTTTACAATTCTTTTTATCAACATGTCACCCTCCTTTTTCATTTCGAAGATTAGACCAAGCTATCATGATGTTCTGAATTTGTGATTTTGAGGAAAGAAAATAAATTCATATGCCTTTGATATCAGAATCAAGAGGACACAAAGGGGTTAAAATGCCTAAAATACACAACCACATCAAAGGGAAAAGAAACCAGGAAGTGAGTTTTGCTTTTTTTTAGATTGTTTTTAATAAAATGCTTAAAAGCACATTGGACAAAGTAAGAAATTATTTTTCAAGGAAGAAAAATGATGCAATTTAACACCCCGCCAAATTACAATTTTTTTTTTCTTTTAAAGGAAATTTTAATTTTGTTCTACAAAACAGATTTTAACACCTCATGTAATGACCAGAAAATGCCCTGTAGAAACCATAGCTGTACATAGTTAACATAAAAGAACTGTGAACATTCAAGGAACACATGAACAAACATACATATGGTGTTACCGCACAGTAGTACAGTGAATGTTTATTTGCTTTCTCCCCTGTCTTCCTCATTATACATGAATTTACGTGCTCTTAAAAGTGTTTGAACAAAGACACTTTTCTCCTTCATTTATCTCTCTGTCCCCAGTTTAAAAATACAAATGAAAAAATTGTTTCAAGTGTATTTGCATATTTTCAGTCTCACCATGTAGGAATTACAACACTTTTATACATTGGTCCCATTTTAGGGCAACAGAATGTAGGAAATTGTGCACAGGTGTTGTGATTCCACAGGTGTTTCATTGCTTCATTAATGGGTAAAAGATACCTAGGCTTGTTTCAGTCTTTTTTAGTCGAGTTGTCATTGTTCAACACGTGGACAACAGCTGTGCCAATGAAAGTCAGAGAAAAGGGGCTGAGAAACAAGAATAAAACCATTAAAGACATTGGTAAAAATCTAAGGGGTACCTGAATAACGCCTGGAATAGATTAAGAGGAAAGAATGCACTGGTGAACTCAGTAATTGTAAAGGACTGGTAGGCCAAGGAAGATCTACACTTCTGATGACTGAAGAATCCTCACTATTGTAAAGAAAAACCCAAACGCCTGTGATGATCGGAAAAAGTTGTCGGGATGTGCTGTGTAGAGACTACTATCTGCAGAAAACGTGAGGTACACTAAAGGATGCAAACTTGAGGTAAAACTTATTGAAACACTCACATAGTTTAAGAGTTTTTAAAGAGGACATTGTACTTTATGAAAGATTTAACATCTTAGTAGTTCTGTTTTTCTTTTTTTTGGCTTTATGAATTTATAAAAGATCAAAAAAAAATAAAAAAATTGTTTAAATACTGCCCCATTCTTTTTCTTTTCATTCAGATGGCTCCCATTTTTTTTTATGGTTAAATCAGGTTAGATTTTTCATATGATTTCATCTTGACTCCTAAGTTGCTGACAAAACACATTTTCTGTCATAATAAAATTCAGATGACTCTTTTCATCACAGGCATCATTAAAAAAAAAGTAGTACAGGGCTCTTGCAGGACTATATTTTGTGATGGGAAGAACCGCCACAAGTCAGCATCAGCAATGCAAAAGATATGGCAGGGACTTCTGGCATGCCAAGGAGCCCTGAAACCAGTCACATTAGGGGAGGAGTGGAAGGGGGGAGAGCTGTGGACCCGGGGGTTCACATAAACAATAAACTGGAATGGTCTGACAACACAGTGACTCTGGGAGAAGGAGGCAAAGTAAAGAACCTAAAAGAGTTTATATATGAATGTTAAATGTATAAAAAAAAAAAAAAACTACAAATTCTACTCAATATATTTATAATAACATAAAATGCAGATATTATACAATGGAGTAATGGTCATACTGTGATTACATTTTACAATAAGATTGATTCAGAACCCATAGAAAATAGTAAGAACATAATTAAGTACATTAAGGCAATTAGGTATCATACTCAGCTTAAGATATATAATGAACTGTAATGAACTTTTAATAAAATAAACTATTCTTCTTAAAAGATAAAAAAAAATAGATGACTTAGAAATCATATGTTTAAACTGATAAAGCTTTTTGCATTATACTAAGACATCACACGATGTCTGCATCAATAACGTTTGTTTGGCCTTCTGTCTACATTTGAAAATATTATCCAGCTCTGTACAGACAGGGGTGATGTTTGGCATCTCTATTGATCAGTAGCTTACTCACACCAGCTTTTCCCCAATCATTCTAAACAAGTTGAGGACATTGACAACTATGTGCTTGGTTTTGTTTAGTGATTTATTGAATTGGGCGGGCCCGACCCGTTAAGGGTTCCACTTTTTCCCTCTTCTAAACCCCACTTCTCAAAATGTCTGAATATAAATGTATGTTTATTTCCGTGATTATCTTTGGAATCTACAACTTTCTTTTTCTCCCATTTGTTCTCTCTCATTGTATGATACGCTAAATCCACAAGAGTTGGATGTTCATTTTTGCCTGAAATGTCACTTCATAGTAGGTTCAAGTCAAGGTTTTCATGAGTCCTTGCAGTGACTCATCAAATAGATTAGGAGCCATCCAAGCAAAATGTGAGTAGAAATAAGTCTTAGATCCATCTGTTGACGAAATGTATCACTGTCAAAGCAAGATTCTTTACGACATGTTGATGCTCATACAGTAAGAAAGCTTGTCACTACTCTGAGCAGATACAGCTATTTTAAAGATTATGGGTCAAATAAAATGACCCTGCCTTTAACTATTTATTTCTAGGATAAATAACATAGTATTTGTTCTATTGTTTGTTGTTGTGTTCTTTAACTGCCTTCGCCAAATTGTTTTTAATTATTTTAACAACACTTTCAATACTTTGCTCCCTTGGCTTTACAGTGATTGGGTTTTGAATATAATAGTTTATGATGTTTTGTAATATATGTTTGTTTTAATTTTGTTTCACTTTAGAATGTTGTTTATACTTTATTTTAAATATTTTACTTATTGAAAGATATAACCTGTTTTTGTTATTAACATGCTTATTGTTTTCCCAAGGGCACCATTTAGGTTTTATTTTTAAGTCAAATTTTTAAAGCGCCCGTAGATGTGAGTGAAGTGAGTGAAGAAAATTGTGAATCTGTTGAAAAGTCTGGTTCTGTCTGAGAAAGGAACAATAGGCGTAATCATTTTGGTAAGAATATGAAAGGAAAGCCTGGGGAAGTCTTTGGAGAGGGTGTTAGATGGTTACACAGAAAAATTAAAGAGACGGTATATCTTTACAAGATTTCTTTCATCATCTGCAAATACCCCTATTCATTGAACGAAATTGAAATTTTTATTTTTGAGACAGAGATCAATATGCACATCATCCATAAAACTTATTATACTAATAAAGGCAAAGCCTCAATGACTGACTGACTCACTGGGCCCACTGACTCACTCACTCACTCACTCCCCACTCCTCACCTACACTCACCACTCACTCACTCCTCATCACTAATTCTCCAACTTCCCGGTAGGTAGAAGGCTGAAATTGGGAGTTATTCCCTTACAGCTTACTTACAAAAAGTTAAGTAGGTTTCATTTAAATTTAATTAACGGTCATAACGTCGGCGCCATGTTGAACTTTATTTATGGCCCCATCTTCACGGAAATCTGGTAGGCTTCCTGTGCTAACCAAAACTGATGTAAGGACTTATTTCATGGTATGACACCACTGTCGGCCGCCATTTGAACTTTCCAACGCTACTAATTTTCCAACTTCCGTAGGTAAAGGCCCACCCATCTTCCAACGAAATTTGGAGGGGGCTTCCTTGCACTAACCAAAACCGATGTACGCATTTCTTATTTTGTGGTATGGCCACCGTCGGGCCCATATTGAATTTTTCCCAAATGCACATTCTAACTTCCGTAGGTAGAGGCTGAAATTTGGGAGGCCATTCCTTACGCTTACTTACAAAGTTAAGCAGGTTTCATTTTAAAATTCACATGTAACTCATAACGTCAACAACGTCCGCCATGTTGAACTTTCTATTCAGGCCCCATCTTCACGAAATTTGGTAGGTGGCTTCCATAACCAAAATCATATCATTTATTTCGTGGTAGACCACGTCGGCCATATTGAATTTTCAAACATCATAATTCCCAACTTCCCGGGAGGTAGAGGCTGAAATTGGTACTTATTTCGGGGGCATGCCACGTCGGCCATATTGAACTTTTCAACAGTCTTTTGTTACTTATGGGCCCATCTTCAAGAAATTTGATACACCGGTTCCAACGCAACAATCCTACTTACGCATATATATACGCCCATAGCCTGCAGCTCGTTCACGTTGTGTCGGGCGTTTAGATCCCCATCCAAACGCCTCCCACGTTGTTGGCTGCCTGCCTAAAAAGGCCGTCCGCCGCCCAGTCTCTACATTTCCCTCCTTGCTTCGCCAGGATTCACATCTCCCCGCTGATAACACAGCCTTTTTTTAATCCACGGCTTCTCCGCTGTTTTATTGTTCATTTATTATGATTATAGTTATTGTGTAGGTATTTTAGACTTACTTTACATTGTTCAGGGACCCATTTCCTTATCATTCCAACCGTATCCCACAAATGTCATCGAGGTAATCACCATCGATCAAAGAACTGAGTGGTTTCCATGCCCGGAGATGGCACCTACCTTTTTCCCTTCTCTTTGTTACATATTGACGGCCTATCAGGCTCACTTTGATATCCGAGGAACATTGTGTCTTATGTATTGAATGACTGGGACAGGTTAAGGTGTGGATTAATGATGGTACAGGAGATAATTTAAAAACTACACAGGAGCACTATAAGAATGAAATGCCCCGAATTTGAATGAATGAATTTGCCCCTTCATTTAGGTTGTGGGGTATTTTTGTGTTTTTGTTTATTTTGTGGCACTGCATAGCGGTTTTCCAGCAGCGCTAGTGTATGATCGCATTTCATTGATCAACATTAGATCCCGCAATGGGAAAATCTTCTCCATTTAACAACCTTTTTCCTCCGCCGATGGGAAAGCTACGTTTTTTAGCGGGTTTTCCTCTCTGTTGGTTAACGGCACCAGTCAACCTGCAGTCGCGGAGGAAACGTGGAAAAGGGCAGGTGTAAGGGGTTTTGCTTATGGCGCGGTTTCTGATGTGGATCATCCATCTTTATCTAAGGATTATCTGAGAAGGCCGATGGCTTGAGACCTGTTCTGCCCGGGGTTACCTGACGGAGCTTCCCCCTCCCGTCCCGAGACGC
>NW_024380846.1:0-28830 GCF_016835505.1 Polypterus senegalus | reverse complement strand
TTCCGGCAGTGTCTCTCTAGATGCGGTCCTTTTGTTCTTTAACAAGGTGTGTTGTTTTGTTATAAGCCTCAAAGCCACATAGCGGCTATGTCAACTAGAAACCAGAGTTTGTGTAGTTACTGTATCGTGAAGTGACCTTTTGAGCTGCTCTTACTTTAAAAAAAAAAAAATCAATACATGGATGGATTTGGTCACTGGAACACAAAATATTAGAGATCGTCTTGAAGACAGAGAGGAAGCTCTGAATGTGTGTCATTACTACTGAACTGCTTTAATAATAGCATTTTTAATTGCTTATTTCATTGTTGTGCTTTTATAAATATGCTATACGTTTCTATTATAAATTTGGTCTTAAAAGTTTGGGGGAGGGGAGTGGCGGTGTCACCATAGGGGTTTCATTAAAGGACTGTGAGACAACGGCCTGCAATGAATAACCAAACCTGTTAAAAGTCTCAACACCTGCTGCTAGGATGAGAGATCTGAAACTGCAGGGTGAACCCTAAAGTCACCGCTACCTCCACCTCTCTCGCTTCTTAGCCTGTGAAAGCCAAGTGGATCACCTGTTGATGAGATTAAACCCCGCCCCCTTTAATCGAAGACCGGAAGTCCAGCCCCCACCCACCATCTGTTGTTAGTTGACCTTGGATGACCTTTCAGGAAGTCCCCTCCCCCACCACCGGACTTGCCCTAGTGGAAGTGGGGGCAATGCAGGTGGCCAAGCAGGGGGGCGGGTGGTGGGGGTTCAGGAGGGTGGGGGCAGCCGTCAATTCTTATGACAGTTTCCTGGGAAAACGCCCCCCACCTTGGGACCGCCCAAATTCCCCGAAATTTAAGGGCTGTGGCCCCCCCTTTAACCCCCATTGGGCCCATCCCAGGGCGTTTAGCTGCCTGCCCAAATTTTTTTTTACAGCGGGAGTCAGGGACCCCCTTTTTCCCCCCAACCCACGGCTGTCGGGCCTTCCGGGGAAATATCGCCCCCGACTAAAGCCCCTTCCCCCCCCAAAAGGGGAGGGTAAAACCCCCCGGGCCCGTAAATTATTTTAAAATATTAAACCCATTGTTATCATTTGTTCCTTTTTTTTGAAAAAATTTTTCGAAAAATTTTCCCATCTGATTTGATTCGCAGCGACGGAAAAAGCAGTTGCTTTTTTGATGTTTGCAAAACCGTTTGGGCCCGGGATCCGAGGTGCTTTTTATTTCGGCGCCCGGAAAAGGATTCCACCCACAAAAAAGGGGTCTTTCTTCCCCACGGCGGAGCGCAGGGAGGCGGGCATATGGGGGGAGGTGGTTTTTCCCCCTCCTCCCCTTTCCCAAGCTTTCCCCACGCCGCCCTGGGTTTTGTCAGGCGCGCGGGCCCCCCGGCCTGTTTTTTTAAGCTAAAGGGGTTTTTTTTTTAAGCCCCCCCCTTTTTTTTAACGGATTTCACCCTTGTTTTTTGCCAAATTGTTTTCAAAAAAAATTTTTCCCCCCGGTTCTTTTTTTAAAAAGGGTCCCCATGCGCCTTTCCCGCTCATTTTTCCCCAATTGGGGGAATTTGGGGCCCCCCCCTTTTTTCCCCCCCCCCGGGAACCTTTTTCCCCCCGAACCCCCGGTCCCCGGGGGAAATTTTTTCCCCAAACCCCCCCCCCCTTCAAAGGTTTTGGGCCCCGGGGGCCGGACAATTATTTTTATTTCCACCCCATTTTTTTTGTCCCCTTTTTTTACATTTTTTTTCTTCAAAAATTTTGGGGTCCTTTTCCACCCGGATTTTTTAAATTTTTTTTTAAAACCCCAAAGGTTTTTCCCCTCCCCTTTCCCCCTTTTTTAAAAATTTTTTTTCCCCCCCAAAAGCCCCCAACCCCAAAATTTTGGGGGTTTTTTCCCCCACCCCGGCGTTAAAAACCCCCCAAAAGGGGGTTTCCCTTTCCCTTCCCCCGGCCATTACCCCCGGGTTTTTGCTATCCCCCAGCGTTTTTAACGAAAAAAAAATTTTTTTCCCCTTAGTTTTTTCCCGGCGGGGGGAATTTTAAGGGGGGGTTTAAAATTTAAAAAATTTTTAAAAAATTTTTTAAAAACCCCGGGTTCAATGGGGGCCCCCTTTTTAAAATTGTCCCCCCTTTGGCCTTCTAACGAAAAAAACCCTTTTCCCTTTTAAAAAGTAATTTTTTTCCCCCTTCCCCGGGGCGGCCCTTTTAAAAAAAATTTTTCCCCCAAAAAACCAAAACCCCGGCCCCCCAAAACTTTTTAAAATTTTTTTTTTCCCCAAAAAATTTTCAAAAAGGTTTGGGAAAATTTTTTCACCCGGCGGGGGGAAAAAAAGGGGTTTTAAATCCCCCCAAAAAAGGGGCCAAAACCCCGGGTGTTCCCCCTTTCCTTTTTTGGGGCCAAAGCCTTAAAAAAGTTTTTAAAAAAAAAAAGAGCAAAAGGGAATTTTAAAAAAAAATTTTTACGGGTTGGGGGGGCCCGGGTTTTTTTAAATTAAAGGGCGATTCAAAATTTTTAAAATGGGCGGGTTTTAAATTTTCCGGGGCTTTTATGAAAAAAAGGGGGGAAAAAAATTTTAAAAAAAAACCCTTTTTTTTTTAAAAGTTTTTCCCAAAAGTTTAAAGTAAAACCCATTCTTTTTTTAAATTTTTTAAAAAAAAAAAACCCGGGTTTTTCCTTTTTTCCCCTTTTAAATTAAAACCCCTTTATAAATTTTTTTTAACCCTTTCTCTATTTTTATGGAAAAATTTTTTAAAAACAAAATTTTTCCCAAAATTTTTGAGATTTTAAATTAAAAACAAAAGGCCATTTTTCCTTTTTTGAAAAATTTTTAAAAAAAAAAGGTTTTTTTTTTAAATAAAATTTTATTTTTTAAAAAATTTGTTTAAAACCCCGGGTTTTTTGGCAAACCCTTTTTTAAAAAAATTTTTAAAAAGAAATTTCCTTTTTTTTTCCCCGGGGAAAAAATTTTTCGGTTTTTTTTAAAAAAATTTTCCCACTTTAAAAAATTAAAAGGAAACCCAAACCCCTTTTTTTAAAAAATTTCTTGGTTTTTAAAAAATTAATTTTTTTTTTTTAAAATTTTTTTTAAAATTGGGAAAAAAAAAATTTTTAAAAAAAGGGAAAAAAAATTTTTTTTTTATTTAAAATTTTTTATTATTCCCTAAAAAAAGGAATTTTGTTTGAAATTTTTAAAAATCCGTCATCAAAAGGATTTTAAATTTAATTTTTTCCCTTTTTTTAATTTCCAAATGTTTGTTTTTTTTCCAAAATTTAAATTTTAAAAAAAAATGTAAATTTTTTTAAATTTAACACTTTTTTTTAAAATTTTGGCTTTATTTATTTGAAAACAGTTTTTTTGAAAATTTGTTAAACCCCAAAATTTCCAAAAAATTTTTAAAAAAAGGGGAAAGTGGTTTTTACCTTTCCCAAAATTTGGGGAAATAGGGTTTTAAATTTTACAAATTTGGTTTTAAATTTTTTCCCTTTTTTTTTAAAAATTTTTTTAATTTTAACTGAAAAATTTTTAAACCCCCCCCTTTTTTTAAAAAAACCCGGGTTTTCCTTTTCGGAAAAAAAGGGCGTTTCGGGATTTTTACCCCCCCGGGCCCCATTTTAAAAATTTAACCAAAAAGGTTTTTTTAAAACCCTGTTTAAATTTTTCCCTAAAAGGGGCCCCTTTTTAAAAAAGGGGAAAAAAAAGGGGGGTTTTTTTAAAAAATTTTGGAAAAGTTTCCCTTTTTAATTCCGGGGGCCCCTTATAAACCCTGGGAAATTTTGGGAAAATTTTAAAAGGTTAGACCTTTTATTTTTTTTTTAAAAGTTTTTCCCCCATTAAAACCCCAAAATTTTGGAAAAAGCAAACCCAAAAAATTTTAAAAAAAAAAATTTTTTCCATTTGTCCGGAATTTTTTTTAAATTTTTTTTAAAAGGGGGAAAACCTTAAATTTTTTAACCCCTTTAAATTAAAAGGTGTTTTCAAAATCTTTTTAAAAATTTAAAACCCCAAAAAATTTTTCCCCAAGGAAAATTTTTACCCCTTTGAATCCCAAAAACAAATTAAAATTTACCTAAAACTTTTGTAAGTTTATTCTTTTTCACAGTTGGAGTCAGGTTACATAGGACAGCTATCATTTGAAAACTGTACCCTTCATTTGTGAAAAAAACACCTTGTTTTGGCGCATTCAGGTGAAAGGAATATAAGTTTCAAACTGTGATTCAAGGTCATGAGTGTCTACCAAACGTCTTGGGCCAGGTCAAGGACCAGGGTTTGTGCAGGATCATGGTCAGGACGATTAAAGCTGAACCTTGTATTCCAAAATGTAACATTGAATACATACGCTCACCAAATGCTCAAGATAGTAAAAACTAAAATTTACAAATACTAAGTCTGGGAGATTAAAAACAAATTGAGCCACGGATCAAGGATCACCCCAATCTGGCACTACAGCATAAGACCACGATTTCTAGGGTATCTTATCAGCTAGCTGTAATCTTTATACCAGTTCCTAAGAAGTTTTGCAAAAGTTGTTGGAAAAACAATTTTTAACATCTACTAGTATGAGCTAGTAACATAGGCAGTTATTATTTTAGAATCTTATCGGTTAGAGATGAGTTTAGTGTTCCTCCTGATTCAGGAAGAACATTAAATAATGAGTTTAGAATAGAACTAGACGGTAAGGACATTTATACCTAAATAAATAAAATAAAGTTAATTATGAAATAATTTACCGAAAAAATTAGTTTCAAGGTTATTACAAATTTGAAAAACTGCCTTGGTATAAAAACATTGGAAATGGGGTAATAAGAAATTCCTTGAAAAAAAGAAACCTTTTTGAAACTCAAACAAACTTTGACAGCGCATGATCTAGATAGTCTGAATATCATCTTGAAGTTCATTTTTAATAAAACTTAAAAGACAAATTAAAAAATAATAAATAGTAAGCGAATAAAAACACAGAAGTACATCATTTTAAACCCATTATCAATTATTCTTAAGTATACTCAAAACACCAGGATCTATTTATAAGGATTCAAACATTTAGTTTATAAAACCACAAATGATGGGGTTGCATTTTTGCTTTGAAATTGCATAATAGTTTGATACCTTTAAGAACTGATCTACGAACAAACCTATACATAATAACAAATATTCTTGGATGCCAATAGAATCTCGGATCTCTTTTATTTAACAGCACGACGGGAAGTATACCACCTATATTGAAAATGAACAAAGCTTGACACTTTAAACTAAATAGATAAATGAAAATGTTTAAAATATGGTTCTTTTTCAACCATGGAATCAACCCAGCTAAAAGGTCTTTATTAATTTAGCTCGGAGCTTGCTTCCTGGGGGTGCTATGGATCGTAATGGAGACGCAAAAGTTTCTGAATCCTCACTAATAAGATATATGGCGGAGAATCGCCTATTACAGTGGCCAACAAACATAGGACGCAGTGCTGCAATTACCTAAGGTTTCAGAAGAGATAGGATGATCACAGTGTTATTATTACATTCTCAATACTTGTATTAACTATTTCTTATACTCGAGACCCTTGAACTTTTTATGCGGAAATTGCATTTCCACCGGGTGAACCAAGCCTTCAAAATCAAAATCTTTCTTATTTGCAAGGAGGCCAAATATGGGCCGGTGGTGAGATCTCTTTTCAGAGTCTGGATTTGTGGGGCTGTAAAAACTTTTTCAACGACCTCATCCTTGGCCGTTTGTGAAAGAATTGAGTTTGGGAATTTAAAATCGTGACCTTATTAATTGGGCTAAAAATAATATTCAAGGTGAAGAGGGTTTTACGCAACCGCTTCAAACATGGCTTCGACAATGATTAAAGCGAATAAAACTAGGTGATCTACTTAATTTTGGTCGGGTTTAGACACTTTGTCTAGCCACTTTTCCGTAGCGCCACCCATAAGGCAAGGTCCATCAGACCTGGCTAAGATTACTCAATGGCGTTAAGTCCCTAAGCTCTTCAGGGTATTTTGGTAAGAGTCAAGGCGTCATGTTGCTGAAAGGCTGTGAAATCGACTCTGATCGATGTTCATTTTCGATCGACAGGCACTTTTGTACAAAGGCGTGGTCTGTTGAAAATGCGAAATCGTGGAAGCAGCACAGAGTCTGCGCCAGGCTGGCTCCTGAGCCGCAGTTTTAACGAACGGCTGCGGCTGCCTGTGACGAATCGGTGTCAAAGCAGGCTGCGGCCGTGTCTGGCTGGGTTGAGATCTATTAAACTCCGCGGGCACTTTTGGGGATTGCCTATAAGACCTTTCCTCCGGCAGGCCGTCGTCATCTTGAACGGCTGAGGCCGCTTTGACCATCCTCGAAGTCGGTCCGTCAGTTTAACTCCCACAGGGGCCATGACTGCACAATCCATGCTGTGGGTGATATGTTCCAGCGGCTGGCCTGCGCGGGTCATCGCCAGCTGAATGGCTATCTCTCACCCCACCTGCAGGAGCCTGGAACTATCATTGCTTAGGCCACAAAGTATGGGTACTGCGGCGGTTGCCTCCGGGAAGCGATCAGGGCCAATACGCCATCCACCCGCGGGTGGGCGCCACGGCATTTTTGCTCTTACTAATGATATTTCCCGACTCCAGCGAAAAGGCTCGCCGACCGGCTCGATATTCAAAACGCATATCACAAGAGATGGATGACCGATCGCAACTTTGGCGGGCCTATGGTCAGGCTATTCAGAAACTCTAAACTTATTCAGAACGATGCCTGACTTTCTGCGAATATAACGCATAGCGACACCTACGGGGCGAAGATGTTTAATAGCGGGCCAACCACGGCTCAGTTTCGCGACCTCATTTAACCGCGACGACTCGGCTGGCGGCGGCTGCGGCTGTGTTTTCACAAACGACAGAGGGGAACTGGTCGCAAAGAACTCTGATAACGCCAGGGCAACCGACGATGGAAAACAATTCTGCTAGGGAACCAGATTGCCTGGCTTGCTGGCGTAGGGCGATACTCAAAACCGAAGCTGGCGGACCTGGCAGGTATGCGATGAACAGGCACGCTCAGTACGCAGCGGGATAGTACGGACAGATAACGATAAGATCACGAATACCGTCGCGCACGTCGCGCTGGTCGCCAGCTGTATTTTGAAGTGATTGGTAAAACAATTTATGTTTTTAATGAACCAATAAGAATATTTGATTTTTTCCAGGCCTAAACTTCAATGGGGTATCGAAGATGCGGAGATAATTCAGGACGCCATTTAAAAATCGGGCGGCAGTGAAAGGACGCCCGACAATTTCGTCAAAACCGTCAGATCGCCCGACTGAATATGAAAATGCCAAAATTCTCGGTATTCATTCAGCCAGTGATTATACAAAGCCAGTACACGCACGCGTCTATACTACGAAACACAGGCCAGGCGCAGGCCTCTGTTTGATGCAACGCGGACGGCGGCGGCAGATCTCGTCGCCGCTGAACGTTAAGTAAAGATTTACAGAATACGCGCTACTTCCGTTACGAATCGCGCTTACGAAGTTAAAGTATTAAAGATGAAGACACGCAATTGTCGAATTCATGGAGGATGCACAGTCCATATTCTGCGTCATTCGGCTCGCCAGGTGATACTTCCCTGTCAAGGTCCAGAAATCCGGATCTCTATTGCATCGCGGTAACTGTATGATTTGTTAACATTCATTCGCAAAAGCGATATTGTTGAAACAAACGTAACCGTCATTTGTTTATAACAAAATTGGTAATCGCCGCAAAATAGTCGTTGCTGACAACACCAGCACTGGTGATATCATTAAAATGATACTTCTTGTTTTTGACCGGAGTTTACTATTATTTTTAATTTGCCTTTGGACGCATTAAAATGAACTCAGCGCAAGGTTCCGGGTATTCCGAACTATAAAACATTTAACAAGGACTCGCGCAGACCGCGTTTCTTTCGGCTGTTTTGCCATCGCGATTTTCAAATTTAATAACGTCGCCGTCCGCCATGTATTCATATTAACTTTGTTGTTGAATGATCTGGGACTAATGATAAAACTCCAAATGTTCCTGAATCGGAACCTGAACGACGGTTCGGATAGTTCTAAACGTGGCCGATGCGTGGTTGGTGTCTGTGGATGTTTTCTTTGACCCGTGGTTGATAGTGACTGGTTAGCGATATGGCGACCGGGTTCTCGATTGTGGTGTTAACGTTTGGGGTGATCCCTGTTCGATGTAATATGTTGAAATCGCGACAATGTTAACGAAGTACAGTTTTGCATATTTAATGATATAAACGAAGTCAATATTTACATTTGGAACTGTAATGTCAGCAGCGCTGACCATGATCACCGAATTCCTGCGTGTTGGGTGCGAACGCGACGACTGATCGCAGTTTAGGCACATTCACCTGCCTGAATAACGCAGGCTGGTGCTTGAGCGAAGGCGGTTTCAACGATAACGTCGACCTGGACAACAAAGAAGGAATGGGCTCTGAAGGTTTACCGGTGAAAGGCTGATGTAATGCCGAGCAAAACTGTTTGTTTAGCGTGTCCGGTGAAGCCTGATAAATGGAAGCGCAGCGGCTGGAATACACTGTTTCGCCATTCTTATTTCGGGGTTCGTACTGATAATGAAATGGAGGCTGACCACCGGCGTTAACAATTTTAAAACTTTGTAAAATCACAAAATGCGGGACACCGGTGTTAATCGCGTTTAAATGAAGCCTGAACAAGACTCGGCGGCTAAAATGAAATGTTTGAAATGATAAAGAGACTTAAATACGGTACTCAACAAATGACCGCGATAAAACGCGACAATAAAGCCAGCAGTGCCGCAATGACACAAATGTCCCCTGCAACAGCCAGTTAAAACACAACGAGGATAACTGAAGCGTAAAAGAGTGCTCAGATAAAGAATAAATATAATATGAACCGAAACAAAATAACGGCTGAATGA
The DNA here is from genome assembly GCF_016835505.1 of Polypterus senegalus. NCBI lineage: Eukaryota > Metazoa > Chordata > Cladistia > Polypteriformes > Polypteridae > Polypterus > Polypterus senegalus. The sequence continues at coordinate 19,945 of NW_024380846.1, read as the reverse complement.
CTGAAAAACGAAAATAGTCAGTTGAGTGAAAGATTGGCCGAAATTGGCTAATTATAATGTAAATCATGAACATATCGTGGTACAAAAGACATATTGGTAATGGTCTGCTCAAAACGTTGAAGGCAGTTAAAACTGTTATGAACTTCTGTTCGCAAAAGGGCTGTGATGAAGATTGTCAGATGATATAGGACTATACCGTATTAAGGTTTTATAAACATAGATTTAGTAGTCGATCGCGAAAACAACAAAATCGAACGACATCACGGAAACGAGATTTTATGTTTAAAATCGGTCGCTACAGGTATAGCAGGCGGTATTTCTAAAAGATAACGGCACAAATGACCAGCAACTAAGTCATTTTCGGCGACTGCAAAATATATTTTTCTTCTCCGAACGGCAAGCTGCATCTGGCAGCCGGGTGTGGTGTTCATTTTTTGTTTTATCCTGGTATTTAAAATCTTTTTTTTGTTTTAGGGGCTCACTCTGTCTAAACCTGAATTTACGGAAGGGGAAGTGATGAACTTTTTGGTAAAATTGTTTAATCACTGAAGGGATAAAGGGCCCAATTCCCCCGGACCCCCGCATGAAAAAAAAAATAAAAGGGCCCGTTTAATTTTTTTAAAAAAGTAAAAAAAAGTTTTCCCAAAAAACCGTTTTTGGGGAAAAATTTTTTTTTTTTGGTGCGAAAAAATAATTTTTTGGGTTCCAGTAATTTTTTAAAACCAAAATGGGAAGTGGAATTTTTAAAAAAAAAACCCTTTTTAAAACCCGTTTTTCCCGGGTTTTTAAATTTTCCGAAAAGGCCTTTTAAGAAAAAATCTAAAAAAAATTAAAATTATTTGGGGAAATAAAACAACAATCTGCTTAAAAGGGGTTGGGGCTTTTTTTTAAAAAAATTAAAAATTTATTTAGAAACCCCCGGGCCCCTTTTTTCCCTTCCCTTTTTAAAAATTTTTTTCTTTTCCCCGGGTGAAAAAAACCCTTGGTTATTGTCTATTTAACAGCTTGAAAAAGGGGCAACCGCCCTTTTCAAAAGAGTTTTTGTTTGTTTGTTCCCCCTTTTAAAAATTTTGGGGGCCCTTCCCTTTAAAAAATTTTGAAAGCATTTAAAAGGGCCCCCTGGGGGAAAATTTTATTATTTTTTGAAAGTGGTTCGAATTTTTATTGTTGGTTTTAAGGGGCTTTTGCCTGGCTTTAAGAGGGGCTTGTTAAATTTTAGATTCAAAAAAGGAATAAATTTCCTTTAAAAAATAGTTGTCGCCATGTTTTCTTGGTGAATGGGAAAGTACTACTTATTGGGTTTTGGCGTTGGTTTGAATTTAACATTTAAAACTTGGAAAAATATTGGAAAAAGCATCATCGTTTTCAAAAATTGTGGAAAAAAAAAATCATATAACTTTTGTTTCCGGACGATTCTAAAAACGCCAGCCCGTTCGAAGCTTTTGCCCAAAATGGTTTGGAAGGGCCCCAATTTTTCGTTTAAAAATGCCTTTAATTTGCCTCGGCCCATTTTGGGAAAAAATTTATCAATTTTGAACCGGCCTCCAAGATTTCCCTTTGAATTTTGCCTTAAGGTTTCGAGTTTTCCGTTTTAACTTGCGATTTTGGGCAGTCTTTGCTAAATGCGAAAACCCCGTCGGCCGCCTCCGCGGGGGTTTCTTAAAAATCCCCGGGTTGCCTTTAGGCATTAACTTAAAATACGTTCCGGGGGGGTTTGGCGGGAAAAAGGGTGGTTGGGACGATTTTATTAAAATTACGTTTTTAAATTATAAAACTTTAAAGGAACCCGGGTATTAGGGTTTGTTTTTTTAAGGTTAATATTTTAGTTTTTACTTAAACCTTTAACTTTTTCAAAAGGGTTATCGGGGGTTAAAGTTCTACTTAGTTAAAGAAACCTCCGCTGAAGTCAGGGGACTGGGGGGGAAAAACCCAAACATTCACCAAAAGCTAAGCATGGGAAAGCGCGTCAGAGTTAAAAAAATTTCCTGTTTACTTTGGGGGGAGTTTGATCCATGGAACTAACAGGTTTGGGCTGCGGCAAGATTTAGGCGACCAAAGGGGGCAACTGCCTTTTTGGGGTGTGAAAATACCCGAATGGGGGACAAAAAGCCCCCGTTTGGGGCCCCCCGGGTTTCCGGCAAAAAACCTTTTTTTGGGGGGGAAAAAAGGGAGGAAAAGTTTTTTTTAGGGGGTCTGGGGGTTTTAAAGTGGATTTTTTTAAAAATTGGGGAACCCCAAAGGGGTTGGGGGAAAAGGGGCGGGGAGCAAAAAGGGGTTATGATGGGAAAAAAGAAAAAAAGGGATATTTGAAAAATAAACGGTTGGGAAAACGGGGGGCCCGGAAGGGGGTGGAATTGTAAAGTGACCGATAAAAAGTCTAACCTGACTACAGGACAGTGATGGAAACATTTGTGCAAACATCAAGGCCAGAAAACCACAAATGCAAGGAACAAGTGAACAAGTAGTGAGGTGGGACAAGGGGACTTTAGAGACCCTTCAGAACTTAACTTGATGTAAATTTGGGAAAAAATTGGTAAATAGGATGGGTGATCAAGGATTGTTTTAATGTCTTTTACATTATTTAATGTTGGTGCATTGCAAACTGTAAATTTACAGTAAATTACTGGCTACCGAGTTGCATTACTTTTACAGCGCTGGCATGTAAAAATACAGTAGATTAATGTAAATTAAAACATGCCACTTATTTTCATTGTAACTAACAGGTAACATATACCGCTACATCACAGTAATTTTCTTTGTCTAGTTTACTGTAGTCACAGTGTATGGTAATTTTTATTAATGTACTGTAATATGATACAGTATACTGTAAAAGTAATGCAACGGCTGTGTAATTTACTGTAAATTTCTATTAGTCAGTTTTTTTTACAGTGTATGCTTACAAAATAAAGTAAACTCTGCATGCAGCGAAATTTACTTCTCCAGCTAGATTCTATGCTCAGAACAATCAACCCCTTCACTAAATCATACAAACACATGCATGAAATGGCTCAGTCCAATCCAACAGCATCAGTACGAATGGTTTTCAAGGAAAACCCCAGTGACGCCACACGATACAATGCCCCGACATGTCACACCGATGTTTTGTTGGAGAAGATGGCGAACTCTGCTGAAAGGGATATTTGCATCTATCCTAGAGGGCAACTCCCGTAAACAGATTTCACACTCAATATGAATTGCAATCGTTTACCCACTTTTTATACCCCTTATGGGAGAATGGCTGGTACAAAGATTTACAACATGCTCCCGTTAAAGACAGAATCAGGCTTACTCAATGCCAATTTTATGCGTACAGATTATCAATGAGAAATGTATTTAGTATTTTGCACTCCAGCGGCAAACTATCTAATAGTACGTCGTAGATGCGTATAGCTAACACAGAAGCTAATGTGCCCAGCTATATCTCAGATTACATCAACAAGATCTGCGCATGGAACAATACAAAGGACTATCAGGCGCACTGCAAGTTAAATGCGCTGAAAATAACAACGCATCGTAGGGAAAATTTGATCATATTACCGTCCACATTTGCAGGAAGTCCAAGAACAAACTATCAGGATGCCATGGCCATAGTACGTAACACCCTGAAAGCCTGATTTATTTTAATATCAAAAATGTATTGTTACCACCATCAATGAGTACACAGCTTATTTGAAACCAATATTCTGCACATGTTATCTCCAAGTCAGGTAAATACAAACATCCTTCCGAAGGAAGGAGCAGCACTGATTCGAGTTGCCCGCTGTTTACATTCATTAGCCTGATAAGGGAAAGCATCTGGCGAACTAAGGAAGAAAAAACTTCATCAGGGCCAAATGGAATGCTGGTATAGTCGGCCCTTTCGAGGAGTGTGGACACGATTTGGAAACAAAGGACAAAGTGTACTTTGTTTCAGAAAATGGTGACCGCTGTAAAGGATCTCTACGTGAAAATTGATAGGAGACGCGAGCCCGTGAATGCAGTCGCACTAAAAGAGTGATTATTTCCTATGTCATTTTTTACCCGTGTGCCACCAAGCCGCTGTTTTGATTTGCCCCAAAAGTCGTCCTGCCAGTCGGTAGTGTACATGCTATATCTATTACTCTTAAACACGCACTCACGCTATTGCTGTGTTCATTTCGTTGTGAAGGTTGATGTGTCTTTGAAAGCCTGTAATATTTTTTAAAGGATATGGTACACACACAAAATGTTTATTTTTTTCTTATCGTCCATTTTTTTGTAGTCACTTTGCCACTTTCTGTAGTCCAAGAGACAAAGGCCATGTCTGTCCTTGTCACCATTTGTTAGGACTCTTACAGATTGGCCGCACTGACCGTGTATTTTAAATTAGATGTCTGGCAAGAAGTGGGACAATCCCTGGCGGATAAACGTTTGTGACTGAGGGGAATGGACATGCGTTTCCTCGGCTCGCATCACCATTAAGTGGGTCTGTCTGCCCCAAGGGCTTTTCCTGAGCGCTGTGAATTAGTGCAATGGACCCCAGATATTACTTTAAAAGAAATAAAACAAACAAACAAACTAAGGAGCACTTATGGAAATTGAAGAACTGATTTAATATAACTGTTAGAAAGTTTTTCTTTAAAGTGTGGATCTCAGGGTTACTGAACAAGTAGTGGTGGGATGGGAGTATGGGGATGGCTTGTAATAAAACATCAGGTGATATCCAATGAAAAAACGAAGACATTTAGTAGGCAGACAGACAAAGCAAATAATCGAAGTCGATTCCGGCAGTGTCTCTCTAGATGCGGTCCTTTTGTTCTTTAACAAGGTGTGTTGTTTGTTATAAGTTCTCAAAGCCACATAGCGGCTAAGTGTCAACTAGAAACCAGAGTTTGTGTAGTTACTGTATCGTGAAGTGACCTTTTGAACTGCTCTTACTTAAAAAAAAAAAATTAATAATAATCAATACATAGATGGATTTGGTCACTGGAACACAAAATATTAGAGATCGCCTTTGGCTATTGTGAGAGGAAGCCTGAATGTGTGTCATTACTACTGAACTGCTTTAATAATAGCATTTTTAATTGCTTATTTTACATTGTTGTGCTTTTATAAATATGCTATAATGCTTCTATTATAAATTTGGTCTTAAAGTTTGGGGAGGGGTAGTGGCGTGTGTCACCATAGGTTTCATTAAAGGACTGTGAGACAACGGCCTGCAATGAATAACCAAACCTGTTAAAAGTCTCAAAACTTGCTGCTAGGATGAGAGATCTGAAACTGCAGGGTGAACCCTAAAGTCACCGCTTACCTCCACCTCTCGCCTTCTTAGCCTGTGAAAAGCCAAGTGGATCACCTGGAGTAGTATACAATGTCAGGCGGCTTCGTCAAAATTTAATCCGAAGTTTGATTGATGAGATAAACCCCCTCTTTAACAAGACCGGAAGTCCAGCCCCCCACCCACCACCGTTGTTAGCTGACCTTGGATGACCTTTCAGGAAGTCCCCGACTTCGTTCTATGGGGGTTAATGCAGGTGGCCAGCAGGCGGGTGGCGGGGTTCGCGGTGGGGGCGTTATCGGGCCGTTTCCTGACAGTTTCCTGGGAAAACAGATGGCTGGCTGTGCGTTTCCGGTCAAACAACCGCGGGTTGGGGTGGGGACTTCTGTCATTATCAACAGGGGCCTCGATCGCGTCGTCAGGCCCACCGGGTGGTGGGGAGGGGACTTCGAAATATCCGCGTCAACTGGTCAACAGATGGTGGGAGCTTCGGCCCGACAAAGGGGCGGGCTTCAATCTCATCAACCCTCCCTTCTTTAATCAAGACCGAAAGTCCTGCCCCCACCCACCATCTGTTGTTAGTTGACCTTGGATGACCTTCGTACTTCACCACCGGTTGTTTTGTTGACCTTGATGACCTTGATCCGGGGCCCCTGTTGGGATTAATGATTGTGAAGTCCCCACCCCCAACCACCGTTGGTTGACCTTTAGCCCAGCATCTGTTTTCCCCAGGAAACTGTCATATGGGCAAATTTGATGGCTGCCCCACCCTCCTGAACCTCATCTCACCCTCACTTCCCCTGTTGGCCACCTGCATTGCCCCATCGCATTCAGGGGCAGTTCAGACATGCCTGTTGGCTGCCTAGGCCCCTGGGAACCCATCACCACCCCCACCACTTCCCAGCCCCCACCCTTCCAGCCAGGTTCAGGCATGCTGCAGCCGGTCCCTGGACGTTCAGGCATGTTCCTATCCATACCCAGACTGGACGAGCCTGCCTAAGCCCACTGCAGCACATGATGTCTGGCCCTTCTTCCTGGGACACATACACCATACAGGTCTGCTCGGACCGATCTTAACTTGACGCCGCTCCTGCCAATATTGCTTTTTAGGTAAGAATCCTGTATTCATGTAACAATTATTTTAAAATATCTATCTATCTAATCGCTAAGCTATATCATTTGTGTAAACTCCCTGTGTATTTTATCTAAGACAAAACAGCCTTTTCCTTCCCATCTCCGTGAAAATCCTTTCACAGACAGGCTCTGAGTTTAAAAGCATTCAGCAGCGCACAGAAAGACAAGCAGTCTAGCTTTTTAGTAGCCCCGCAGGCGCAGGCTTGTAGTTCAAAGCACGCTGAAATACAAGCCGCCTCGGCACCCCGCGCAGGCCTGGCTTTTTGCAGTCCCCAAGGCCAAGATCCGCGAGCTGGTCATTCCCAAAGCACAGCATCTTTCTCTGCTTCACCGGAGCCCCGGAGCAAGCAGTTCGCGCGCCGCGGGTGGAGCTGTGTGCTCACCCTCCCTCCTGACAGCCCGGGCTGATTCAGTCCAGGCGCCACGCAGGCTTGTCAACAGCTGAGCGTAAGCCCCGTTCACCCCAAGACGCATGGGTTCTAAAAGTTAAAGGCTTTCATGATAACGTGTAAAACACGTGATAAATCCAGTTCGCTATAAGACCCTTTTAAAAAATCACAGTTAAATAAGATGCAGCAGTTCCCTTATAATTCACGTTGGAGACGCCTTACATGCTAAATGAATTAATATATTTATAATTTGTATTAAATCGATCTAAAACCAACCCTTTTTCTACCCCTCTGTTAATCCTCCCTCATGAAGAAAGTATGCTGCTTCTTTTTCAAAGTTTGAATGCCTTAATCAGAGCGGATATCTCGGCTGTGGTCTTTGGGAATCGGTGGTACTTCCGCAGTTAAGTTGGCCAGGACGTTGATGACCTTAACCTCGAGCAAAACAGAATGCGTCTGTTTAATCAAATCTACCAGTTACAACGGACCTATTAATCAAATTCCGGATAACTTTAACTTTGTGACTGGAACAAAAATTTTGCAAGCGGTGAAGGTTCATGGAGATACGCATACAGATGTTTAAACAAATCTATTAACCAAATTCCTGACTTTTTAGCGTCCGCCGAAAAGTGGTGCCTAGACACCGGACAAAGGCCATTATAATGGATGTCCATTAAAATGATTGGGGCACATTCCAAAACACCTAGCTTTTGGGTCTATAAAAGTGTTCAGACTGGTTCATTACTCAGCAGGCCGTTACTGAAAGAGGGACACCGAATCTCGCCGGAAACATCAAGTGATCACGGTATGGCATATTTGATTATTATATGCCAAACAAGTATGTTTTAGAAAACGGATGATGAACCCTTATATTTATTTTACTTGCGAATAATTTCCAAGTTTATTACCGCGCGCAGGCGTATGCGGCGGCGCCAAGCATTTCCTCAGGTGTAGACGCATGAGCGCCAGATAATATAAGATGTAGCATTATATCCATCCATTCGCGTACGACGATTAATGTACAAATTCATAGGACTGAAGCAAACAATATTACTTTTCATACCTAAAAGGGCTTTACAATCAAGTAGTTTTGTCTGGCGTTCGAAAATTCAAACAGAGCCCTTCTCTGAGAATACTCAGGCATGGTTTAAAAGCGCAGGCCGGTTGTGTATCAGCGCTGGCGAAAGAGGGTCAGTATTCTGAACCACGCACAGAAGGGTCCTGGGCTTGTGAATGCGTACCTTTCGAATCGGGCTTTACTGTAGCAGGGAATGTCTTCGCAATAGGGTCCTGCGATGTTTTTAAAAGTCTGGGATATCGCAGCACTTAACTTTATAAACTTCATTTGTTACAAATCGTTGGAGACAGTCAATGATGAACGGGATCCAGGGAGCATATATCGAAGCGAATGCTTACGACATATAAGTAACCGTAACTGGCTAAATGAAAGTAATTATTTTAATAATGTGAATAGTAGCCCCAATAAAGGCCGTGGGTGATTTTAGACGCGGCGAAAGGTCATAATTAAGTTATTTTTGCAAAAGTAATCCCACACTGCACAAGAGACAGATTCCACGCGGTGTTTTAGGATTTGCGTCAGTGATGATTTTAATTTTTCCTTAGATCATTTCTATAACATAGAGCCTTTTGACAAAGGAAAATCCCTGTAAATACACTTGTGCATTAAAACGGGAGATTTAAGAAAGCAGGTTTCTACCTTAAGACAGATTACTCACCTTAGGCTCAGTTTTGCACGCGCATGTAAAAGCACTCACTGTTGTTACACTAGCACAAAATTGATATTTCTGTCTACCCAAAAACTAAAATTATTTCTATTAACACAGGTGATAACTGAAAATATTTTCACTATTTTTAATTAAAAGTTAAACAGAAAGCTCAATTATGATTTTGTTTTGTCATGCTAGGTCCTAGGGTGACACTTGTGCCCTTTATACCTTCTTATGTAGACCTTAACACATATTCTTACCAAAAATAGTTCATCACTTCCCACTCCTGTGTAACTTGTACTAGACAGAGTGAGCTCCATAACAGGCAAGAGAAAGTATTATAGGTCAAATACACAGAGCCATAAACAAAAGCACTGAACACCACAACCTGGTATTGCTAGATGTATTTGTTACCTGAGAAAAGAAAAAAAAAACATTTTTAGTAGTCAATGCGAAAATGACCAGTTGCTTTAACATGAAAAATAAAAGCATCTTTTAGAAAATAATGCATCTAAAAGCACTTTGTAAAGGACCATTTTAAAACATAAGAAAAATCCTTGTTTCCAAAAGTATTTTCCAGCAGTTTTCTTTGACTGATCTCATTTAAATGATAATAGCTAGTATAAAGTCCCTAAAGGAACTGGGTAGAACTGGAGACATCTGGATATCTTCTATCATATCTTTTTTTGCGAACAGAGTTTTCATAACAGTTTTAATCGAGCCCTTAACGCTTTTTTTGAAAGTAGACCACTATTACCAATATGTCCTTTTAAAAATTAATGATATACCATAGATGCATATTTTATTATAATTACTTAACTTTTATCAACTTTTATCTAACTCAATATTTATTTTTCTAGTATCAGAATGTAGTTCGTTGGTTTTTGTTTCGGTTCAATAGATGCTTCATATTTGGATTCTTTGTTTTCACATCTTCGAGCACTCCTTTGTTACTACTTAGCTATCCCCACAGTTTGAGAACTACTTTGTTGGGATTATTGTAAAACACTCTGTGGCACTTCGTTAAATTAGATTTCCTTGGTTATTCAGCCGCTCATCGGTGTTCCATTTTTGTTATAAATTGTGGCTTAGTCTCTCTCTTTATTTACTAAACATTTTAAGGCTTCTGGAATAGAAAACAGTTATCTTGTTCAGGCTTTAATTTAAAACCGTGATTTTCATCAACAGGCTATAATCACTTTGGTACTTAGGGATGCTTTGTATAATACAAAAAGTTTTAGAAATTCTGTTAATGTTATAATAGCCTCCATTTTACATCAGTAATGAACCCCTGAAAATAAGAATGGTTATAGTAGTTATAGGAGCCTGTAATAACTACAGGGGTCGATGATTAGGCTTTATACTGGACACGCTAGGGCAAATCAGGATGGACATTTTTAGTAAAATAGTTACATAATATTATATGTGTTTGCACAAGGATTGTACCTTACTAAAACTTTGTGGTTTATTCTTTCTTTTAGTTAGTCCAGGTTACATAGGACAGTTATCATTGAAACCGTTTTTCCCTCTGTTTGTGAAAAGCACTTTGTTTTTGGTAGCACCAGGGTGAAGGAATGTAAGTTTAAACTGTATCCAAGAGTCGTAACAAGTGTCTGCAAACGCCTTGAATACTGAAGTCAAAGGACCAGGGTTTGTGCAGGGATCATAGTCAGCAGAGTTAGCTAGACATTATTATTCCAAATGTAACATGACTTCCATATCACAAATATAAGATAGTAAAAACTAAAATTTACAAATACTAAGTCACAGGAGATTAAAACATACTAAGACCGATCAACAAGGGATCACCCCCAAAATCACAGCACACTACAACAGAACCCACGTTGAGGTATATTATCACTAAACTGTCATCTGTTTACCAGTTCCGGGTTGCAAAGAGTTAGGGAAAACATTTTTAACATCTGCTAGTATGAGGCTAATTAACATGAGTCGTTATTGTTAGAATCTTTATCTGGAACTAAAGTCAGGTTTGAAGTTCCTCCCGGGATTCAGGAAGAACATTAAATATTGAGTTTAGAATATGAACTAGACTATAAGGGACATTTATGCCTAAATAAATAAATAAGTTAATTATGAAATATCATATTTGCGGATTTATAAAGGAGTTACAATTTGAAAAACTGCTGCTGCGATGTATAAAACATTGATAGTGACAAACCAGCAATCTAAAAGAAACCTTTGAAATAAATAAGCTTTTTGACATGCGTAGTCTGGAATAGTCTTCGAATATGTCTTAAAGAGTTCATTTAATACTAAAAAGCAAACCCGAATAAAACCAGAAGTATCATTTAATGATATCAATTAGTGTTAAGTATTATCAAGCACCGGGATTCATTTATAAGGATTATTTAATTTAGTTATAAACAAAATGATCGGTTGCATTTGCTTTGAAATTAACAATAGTTTGATACCGCTTACATTAGAATGCAAGACAAACCTATACACTTAATAACAAATATTATGATGCAATAGGAGTATCTCGATTCTGTTTTATTTTAACCTTTGACAGGGGAAGTATACCAATCTATATTGAAAACAGCCGCATACGTTAACTAAATGATATAATTGAAGATATTTTTAAAATATGGACTGTGCACTAACCCATGAATCTGACAAACTAAAGGGTCTTCTCACTTGCGAACTTCCTGTGGGTGCTATGGATCCTAATGGAGTGCAAAAGACTTGTGAATCTTTACTCTTTAATGGTCCATATGACGAGATCTAGCGCTCGTCCATAGGTACAATCCAAACATAGGATGATGTTCAAAATTCAATTTAGGTTTTTCAGAAGAGATAGGACAGTGCGGTGTGTTCTGTATTCTCTTTTCTGTATTAACTATTCACAATGACCATACTCCCGAGACCTTTAGGTTTTTACGTGCAGAAGTACATTTCACAGACCAATAAGAGACATCCATCAAATGTTCTTGACACAAAGCGCGCCCAATCAGGCCGTGGTGGGAGTCTCTCAAAGAGCCTTGCCCCCAAGCGCCTGGATTGTCGGGCTATAAAAATCCTTTTCAAACGCACCCTCCATCCTGACGGTGAAAGAAATTCGTTAGAATTTAAAAAATCAAATGGTACTTATTGGTCATTTTCAAAACAATATTAAAATTGAAAGAGGTTTTACCAACCACTTCAAAACATATTACAACTAAAACAGCGCATTAAAAGCAGACAAAACTGGTGATCTCATCGGTACATTCAAGTTCTCAGACACTTCATCCTATTTTCCAAAGTCAGAGCAATCTTGTAAAACCTTAAAGGTCCATCAGGACCTATTAGGTCCATAAAATGGCGCTTAGAGAAAGTTCGGGCTATTTCAGGTATTTTTGAGTAAGAGTCAGCCCATGTTATGAAAGGCTTGCACAATCGAATTTTTGAATAGAATGCTCATTTTTCCCGATCGTCGACAGTACTTTGTACAAAGGCGTGAATCTGGTGAAAAAGTAGAAAGATGTTGAAGAAAGCACAGAGTCTTGTATGACCAGTTCTGAGCCACGGGTTTGTGGAAAATGGCTGGCTGCAGCTGCTGCTGCTGAGCCGGGTCAGTGTCAAACAGACACGCAGGCCGTGTCTGGCTGGGTTGGTCTATTAAAACATCCCTGCCCGTACTTTTAGGTGCCTATGCGTATTATATCCGCAGGAGCCGTAATCAACCCTTTGAACAGTTTGAGCCTTCAAATGTCTCAATCAGGGTCCGCCGCAGAAATCATGGGCCATGACCGCACAATCCCATCCTTGGGTGATATGTTCCAAACGGCTGGCTTCGTACCAGGTCATCCTCAGCCTGAATGGTTATCTTCCCCTCGCCCCTGCTAGGAGCCCTGGAAATCATCATTAGCAGATACAAAATGTCAGGTACTGCGCTGTTCTCCAGGAAACGATCCGACCAATACATATCACCATGGGTAGGTACCTGACATTTTTGTATCTGCTAATGATGTTCCAGGGCTCCTAGCAGGGGGTGAGGAGATAGCCATTCAGGCTGGCGGATGACCTGGTACAGGCGCCAGCCGTTTGGGAACATATCACCTGCTGATGGGATTGTGCAGTCATGGCCCTTGGAACAAACTGGACGGACCTGATTGAGACATTTTCGGAAGGCTCTGAAGCTGTTCAAGAGTTTGATTACGGCTCTGCCGATATAATAAACCATAGGCACCTAAAAAGTACCGGCAGGATGTTTAATAGACCACCCAGCCAGACACGGCCTGCGGTTCGTTTGACACTGACCGTCTGTATGTTAAGCAGCTGCAGCTGTCTTGTTTTCCACAACCGTGGCTCAGAGCCTAGTCATAAAAGCATTCCCCCGTGCTGCTTCCAACATCTTTCTACTTTTCACCAGATTCACGCCTTTGTACAAAGTGCTGTCGACGCATCGGAAAATGAACATTCTATTCAGGGAGTCGATTGCATGCCTTTCATACATGGACGCCGCGACCTTACCTTCAAAAATACCTGAAATAGCCGAGACTCTCTAAACGCCATTTTATGGACCTAATAGGTCTGATGGACCTTTAAGGTTTTATGGTATAATGGGCTTGGAAAATAGGATGAAGTGTCTGAACTGAATGCACTGATGAGATCACCAGTTTTGTCTGCTTCTTAATCACGCTGTTTAGTTGTAATATGTTTTGAAGTGGTTGGTAAAACCTCTTCAATTTTAATATTGTTTTGAAAATGACCACAAAGTACCATTTGATTTTTAAATTTAACCCTAATTTCTTTCAATCGTCAAGTGATGGAGGGTCGCTGGAAAAGTTTTTATAGCCCCACAAATCCAGGCCGCTAGGGGCAGTGACTCTTTGAAAAGAGACTCCCCACCCCAATCGCCTGGACTTGGGCCTCCTCCTTTGTGTCAAGCAGAACATTTTGAGGATGTCTCTATTCGGTCTGTGAAATGTACCTCTGCATAAAAACCCAAGGTCTCGAGTATGGTCATTGTGAATAGTTAATACAGAAAGAGAATATTAGAACACACAATCGCGACTTGTCCCATTCCCTTCTGAAAACCCTAGGTGAATTTTGAACATCATGTCCTATGTTTGGTTAACACTGTGGACACAGTATATGCTAGATCTCCGTCATATGGACCATTAAAGAGTAAAGATTCTAGAATCTTTGCACTCTCCATTACGATCCATAGCACCCACAGGAAGTTCGACAATTAAGTGAAGACCCTTTAGTTTGTCAGATTCCATGTAAGGTTAGTGCACAGGTCCATATTTTAAAAAATATCTTCAATTATATCTATTTAGTTAGCATGTCGGCGCCTGTTCATTTTCAATATGTGGGTGGTATACTTCCCGTCAAAAGGTTAAAATAAAACAGAGATCCCGAGATACCCTATTGTGACCAAGTAATATTTGTTATTATGTATAGGTTTGTTCTGCATTCTACCTTGTAATGTATCAAACTATTGTTAATTTCAAAGCAAAATGCAAATCATCATTTTGTTTATAACTAAAATTAAATAATCCTTATAAATAGATCCCGGTGTTGATAATACTTAACACTCACTGATATCATTAAATGATAATTTGTGTTTTTATTCGGTTTACTATTTATTATTTTTAATTTGCCTTTTAAGTTTTATTAAAAAATGAACCCCTTAAGACATATTCAGATCACCCACCTACCACCAAAAAGCTTATTTATTTCAAAAGGTTTCTTCGCTGGTTTTGTCACCCATCAATGTTTTTATACATCACAGCAGTTTTCAAATTGTAATAACTCCTTTTATAAATCCATTCTTTTTCATGTAATTATTTCATACTAACTTTATTTTTATTTATTTAGGCATAAATGTCCTTACCAGTCTAGTTCATATTCTAAACTCCAATATTTAATGTTCTTTTCCGAATCAGGAGGAACACAAACCTGACTTTTAGTTCCAGATAAGATTCTAACAATAACCGCCCATGTTAATTAGCCTCATACTAGCAGATGTTAAAAATGTTTTCCCAACTCTTTGCAACCCCAGTGGAACTGGTAAAACAGATGACAGTTTTAGCTGATACTATACCTCAGGAAAACGTGAGGTTCTGTTGTAGTGTGCTGTGATTTTGGGTGATCCCTTGTTGATCCGGTCTTAATTATGTTTTTTAATCTCCTCTGTGACTTAGTATTTGTAATTTTAGTTTTTACTATCTTATATTTGTGATATGGGCGAGTCAATGTTGGCATTTGGAATAATAATGTCTAGCTTAATCCTGCCCTGACTATGATCCCTGCACAACCTCTGGTCCTTTGACTCAGATTCAAGACGCTTTGGTAGACACTTGTTGGACTTGGAATCACAGTTTAAACTACATTCCCTTCCACCCTGAATGCTACCAAAAACAAGGGTGCTTTTCACAAAACAACAGAGGGAAAAAGAAGTTTTCAATGATAGCTGTCCCATGTAACCTGACCAACTAAAAAGAAAGAATAAACCACAAAAGTTTTAGTAAAAATTTTAATCCTTGTGCAAACACATATAATATTATGTAACTATTTAATAAAAATGTCCATCCTGATTTGCCTAACGTGTCCAGTATAAGCCTAATCATCGGCCCCTGTAGTGTACAGGCTCCTATAACCTACTATAAATCCATTCTTTTATTTTCAGGGGTTCATTACTGATGTAAAATGGAAGGCTATTTTCCTCAAGCATTAACAGAATTTCTAAAACCTTTGTATTATACAAAGCATCCCAAGTACCAAAGTGATTATAGCCTGTTGGATGAAAAATGCGGTTTTAAATTAAAGCTTCGAACAAGATAACTGTTTTCTATTCAAATATAAAATGTTTAGTAAATAAAGAGAGACTAAATACAATTTATATAACAAAATGGAACAATCATGAACGGCTGAATAACCAAGGAAATCTAATTTAGCTTATGCCACAGAGTGTTTTACAAATAATCCCTACAAACTCAGAAGTTCTCAACCAGGGGATGGCCCCTAGGGCTGGCAACAAAAAAAGGGTGCTCGGGAAGATGTGAAAAACAAAGAATCAAATATGAAAAATACATCTATTGAACCGAAAACAAAAATAACTTGAACTACATTCTGATACTAGAAAATAAATATTGAGTTAGATAAAAGCTGATAAAAGTTAAGTAATTATAATAAAATATGCCTCTATGGTATATCATTAATTTTAAAAAGGACATATTGGTAATATGGTCTACCTTCAAAAACGTTAAGGCTCCTGATTAAAACTGTTATGAAAACCTGCTCGCAAAAAAAAAAAGATATGATAGAAGATATCAGATGTTCCAGTTCCTACCCAGTTCCTTTAGGGACTTTTATACTGGCTATTATCATTTAAAATGAGATCAGTCAAGAAAACTGCTGGAAAAAATGGCAGAACTCTTTGGAAACAAGGATTTTTCTTATGTTTTAAAATCGGTCCTTTACAAAGATGCTTTTTAGATGCATTATTTTCTAAAGATGCTTTATTTTCATGTTAAAGCAACTGGTCATTTTAATGACTACTAAAAATGTTTTTTTTTTTTTTTCTTTCTCCAGGTAACAAATACATCTAGCAATACCAGGTTGTGTGGTGTTCAGTGCTTTTTGTTTTATGGCTCTGTGTATTTGACCTATAATACTTTTCTTGTTTCGTTATGGAGCTCACTTGTCTAATTACCTGAAGTTACAGGAATTGGGAAGTGATGAACTATTTTGGTAAGAATATGTGTTAAGGTCTACATAAGAGAGTATAAGGCACAAGTGTCACCCTAGGACCCTAGCATGACAAAACAAAAATCATAATTGAGCTTTTCTGTTTAACTTTTAATTAAAAAATAGTGAAAATGTTTTCCAGTTATCACCTGTGTTAATAGAAATAATTTTAGTTTTTGAGTAGACAGAAAATACTGAATTTTGTGCTATGTAACAACAACAGCGAGTGCTTTTACATGCACGCACAAAACTGCCAAGGTGAGTAATCTGTCTTGGCGGTAGAAACTCCGCTTTCTTAAATCTCCGCTTTAATGCACAAGTGTATTTACAGAGTTTTCCTTGTCAAAAGGCTCCCATGTTATAGAAATGATCTAAGGAAAAAATTAAAATCAATACCGACCGCAGCAAACTTCTAAAACACACGTGAAATCTGTCTCTTTGTGCAGTGTGGGATTACTTTTAAAAATAACTTAATTATATTACTCGCATCGCCTAAAAATCACCCGCCTTTGTGGGGCTACTTTTCATTCCTGTGACATTAAAATACCTTCACTTTTCATTTAGCTGTAAATGAATGAAAACACAGTTGCCTTTATGTCTATTAAGCATTCGCTTCCGGATATATATGCCCTGGATCCCGTTCAATATTGAAGGGTTCCAACCGGTTGTAACAAATGAGAGTTTATAAAGTTAAAATGTTTCTGGATATCCCAGACTTTTAAAAACATGCGACCCTGGTGCAGACATTCTGCTAAGCAGTAAGCCCGGATTCTAAAAGAGCACGCGATTTCACAAACGGGACCTTCTGTACGTAGGGGTTCAGAATACTGACCTCTTACTACGCCAGCGCTGATACACAACCGCCTGGCGCTTTTAAACCATGCCTGAGTATTTCCTCAGAGAAGAGGCTCTGTTTTGAATTTTCAGACCGGTATCAAAACTACTTGATTGTAAAGCCCTTTTCGGGTATGAAAAGCTACAATATTGTTTGCTTCAGTCCCATGAATTTGCAGCTAGTACATTAATCGTCGCACGCAGATAGATGGATATAAATGCGTTACATCTATATTATAATGCCGCCATGCGTTTGAGTTAATACACGAAAAGGCCAGACGCGACGCACGCACGACTTGGTAATAAACTTTAAAAATTATTCATAGTAAGAATAAAATATAAGGGTTCATCCATCCGCTTTCTAAAAACATACCTTGTTTGGCGATATAATAATCAAAATATGCCATACCGTGATCCTTGATACTCACGAGATTCGTGTCCTCTTTCAGTATTAACGCCTGCTGAGTAATGGACCAGTCTGAACACTCCTTTTATAGACCCAAAAGCTGGGTGTTTTGGAATGTGCCCCCAATCATTTTAATCGGACATCCGTGATAATGGCCTTTGTCCGGTGTCTAGGCACCACTTTCGCTGGACGCCAAAAGTCAGTCAGGAATTTGGTTAATAGATTTTGTTTTTAAAACATCTGTACGTATCTCCGCAAGACCTTTTCACCTTTGCAAAAATTTTGTTCCGGTCACAAAGTTAAGGGTTATCCGAATTTGATTAATAGATTCCGTTGTAACGGGTAGATTTGATTAAACAGACGCATTCTGTTTTGCTCCGAGGTTAAAGGTCATCAACCCTGAGCCAGCCTAACTGCAAGTGAATGATTCCCCAAAGACCACAGCCCGAGATATCCGCTCTGATTAAGGCATTCAAACTTTAAAAAAAACCCTAAACGCCTTTCTTCATGAGGGGGGGATTAACAGGGGTAGAAAAAGGGTTGGTTTTAGATCGATTTTAATACAAATTATAAATATATTAATTCATTTAGCATGTAGACGTCTCCAACGTAATTATAAGGGAACTGCTGCATCTTATTTAACTGTGTGATTTTAAAGGTCTTATAGCAAACATTATCACGTGTTTTACACGTTATCATGAAAGCCTTTAATTTTTAAAGACCCATGCGTCTTGGGAATGGAAGAACGGGGGCTTACCCCTCAGTTGTTGAAAGCCTGCGCGCGCCTGACTGAATCAGCGCGCTGTCAGGGGAGGAGGTGAATTTACACACAGCTCCACCCATATGGCATGCACTGACGGCTCTAACTGCGCCCGGACTCAGTGGTGAACAGAGAAAGATCCTTCTGTGTGCTTTGGGAATGACCAGCTCGCGGATGCGCGCAGGGACTGCTAAAGCCAGGCTGCGCAGAGGGTGCCGGGCAGCTTGTTTCAACGTGCTTTGAACTACAAGCACACGACTGCGGGCTACTAAAACCCTAGACTGCTTTGTCTTTTCTGTGCGCTGCTGAATGCTTTTAAACTCAGACCCCGTCTGTGAAAGGATTTTCACGGGGATGGGAAGGAAAGGCTGTTTTGTCTTAGATAAAAAAAAGGGATTTTACAAATGATATAGCAACGATTAGATAGATAGATATTTTAAAATAATTGTTACATAGATACAGGGATTCTTACCAAAGCAATATTGGCAGGAACGGCGTCAAGTTGGGATCGTCCAACGAGCCTGTATGTGTATGTCCCAGGAAGAGGGGACCAGACATCATGTGCTGCAGTGAGGCTTAGGCAGGCCATTCAGTCTGGGTATGGATAGGAACATGCCTGAACTTGTCCAGGGACCGGGTGCACATGCCTGAACCTGTCTTTGGAAGAGGGGTGGGGGGCTGGGAAGTGGTGGGGGTGGTGATGGGTTCGGGGCCTAGGCAGCCCTTGGGATGTCTGAACTTGCCCTAGTGCGAAAGGCAAATGCAGGTGGCCAAGCAGGGGCGGGTGGTGGGGGTTCTGAGGGTGGGGGCAGCCATCAAATTGCCTTGACAGTTTCCTCTGGGAAAACAGATGGCTGGGCTAGGTCAACAAACAACCGTGGTTGGGGGGGGGGACTTCTGTCATTAATCAACAGGGCCCGGATCAAGGTCATCCAAGGTCAACAAAACAACCGGTGGTGGGGAGGGGGCTTCTGAAGGTCATCCAAGGTCAACTAACAACAGATGGTGGGGGGGCGGGACTTCCGGTCTTCGATTAAAAGGGGCGTGGTTTAATCTCATCAATCAAACTCGGATTAAATTTTGACAGAAGCCGCCTGACATTATACTACTCACCTGGGTGCCTCTCCAGGCCCGGCTCTAGACAGTATATATTGGCCCCTAAATTCTTGTGAAGTTCTTACTTTATCGTTAATTTCCACCTCAGGGGGTTTATTGTGACAGATGTTTTAAGGAGAGCGACAAAGGGCACATTATAAGAAACAGATGGATAGGAAGGTGCTATATAATGTAGTTTGATGAATACAAGGTGTATTACTATGTAAGGCTTTTACTCCAGTGTGGTCCAGGCTAGGCTCATGACCTAGTGAAGCAGTTGTGTGACTTTATTTTTCTTGACTCTGACACTGTTTAGAGTTCACATAGTTCATGTTGCTGATGATTTGCAAAAGAGCATGTTTAATAAAGGATTTCTGAGTTCTGGACAGGTCTGTGCTTGCAATGCCACTAGAGGACAGCAGAGCTTCCACATAGAGTATCATTTCTACTGAATTAGTGCATTTCACTGCTTCTTCGTGACAGACAATTAACATGGTGACATGACATAGTTCTGGGTTGTGATTCACAAAAGTTTTTAATTAACATTAAATTATTTTTGTTGTATGTAGTAAAAGACTGTGAGTTCGCATAAGTGACTATCCAGGCATCAGCTTTCAATAATGTGGCTTGAGATGACCCTAAAAGTTTCCCTGCAGGTTGGGACAAAGT